>NC_077231.1:116470703-116764526 GCF_027887165.1 Monodelphis domestica
GAAGGAAGGAAGAAGGAAGGAAGGAAGGAAGGAAGGAAGGAAGGAAGGAAAAAGCAAACTGAAGATTCAGATGCCAAAATTTTTTTAGTTTTTTTTTGTTTTGGTTTTTTACCAGAAAATCCATGTAGAGCAAAGTCTAAAAACAACATACTTCTCAAGCTGTGTGGGACTTAATCTGGCAACTGCTTCTCTGTGTGAATATGGCCAGCAATGGACATCAGGGAAACAAGTCATTGACAAAAACAGTAGGGAATATGGAATGGCTATCATAAACTTTGACCTAACATGGATCTGGAAAGCGGAAATTTGGAAAATTTGTAGAGAGGACCTTGATGCATTTTAATTGTTGATAAAAATGGTTTCTGCCTTTTTCTAACAGCAGAAGAAACTTAAAGCATTCCTGTCTTTTGGGTGAATTAATTTGAAGAAAAGAGTTTCAGTCATTAAAAAGGAATAGGCTAATTTACCATATCAATAGTAATAATCTGCGTTGAGGTATCGGTCTGTGGGGAAAAAAATTCAAAGAGAAATTAAGTGTATTTCTGAATGTAGCCAGCAATGGTCATCAGAGAAAAGAGTACATGAGAAAAACAGTAGGGAATATGGAATGAATATCGTAAACATTGACCTACCATTGATCTGGAAAGCCGAAATTTGGAAAATTTTTAGAGAGGACACCTAATACATTTTAAATTTTGACAAGAATGGTCTCTGCCTTTTTCGAATAGCAGAAGAAACTTAAATCATTCCTGTCTTTTGGGGCACAATCTGAAGAAAAGTATTTCTGTAATTAAAAAAGAATAGGCTAACTTACCATATGGATGGTAATAAGAAGAGCTGTATGGCACATCTCTGACTGTGGGAAACAATTCAAAGAGAAAATTAGTCCATTATGTCACTGATATGTTTTACCCTCCCGGTAACACTGCAGGGAAAGTGGATGGGCTCATGAGCAACAAGAAGCCTCACTGGTCAGGGGACTGGAAAAGTCTCCAGCTAGCTGGGTGACCCTGGGCAAGTCATTTAGCCCCAGTGGCCTAGTCCATACCACTCTTCTGATTTAGAACTGATATTGAGTATTGATTTTAAGAAGAAGATAACAGTTTTAAAAAAGGAAGATGAACAAGAAAAGTATCCAGAATGGCATCTGGAAAGCCAAGGTAATCCTGAAAAGGAAGTAGAACCTGATGGAAACAGATGACCCAGGGGGATTTCCTGAGGTAAAAATCTCAGAGATAAAAGAGAAGGGGAAAACCTCTGTGACAATAAAAAGACACAAAGTGCAAGACTTGTATAATGGAGAGCTCTGAATTTTGAATGCAGACTGGAAAAAGAATACTTAAAAAATAAATGACATTTTTGTAGTAGACAAATGTGATTAGGAAAAGGGCAGGAAATATAATGAAAGAATTTAAGCTCTTCCTGTGTATCTGCTAAAGAGGAGGAAGAAACCTATATCATGGCTATGAAATGAGACAGAAGATTGGAATCTTTAGCTTTTCCTGACCATTTAAAAGTAATTGAAGTTCAAGAAAAATTCATAAGTGAAAGAAGGGGCAATTTCACTCACTGTAATTTTGACTCTGAAGCTTCATTGGTACTTCTTCCTCTGCAGGGAGTAAAAAGAAGATCAGAGAGAATACAAATCCATTTCTGTCATGAACTGTTCTGGTTTCTTGGGAATGGTGGTGAGGCTACAGAAGAACAGATTAGAGTTTGAAAGGGAATCCCGAATGCTATGTGAAGGTGCAGGGACCTTCTGGAAACTGACATGGGCACTGTACCCCCAGAAACCCAGGCCAACTATTATCAGGGAAACTCCTTTGCCCTTGCATCGTTGTGACTCTTAACCTAGAAATACCCAATGACCCCACCCAGGGTCCTGAGATGTTTACCCTCTTTTGTCCTCTAGATTTAAGGTGGACAAAGAAATGAATCTTTATGCCTCCAGGCAGATCCCAGTCACATGACCACCCCACTCCACCAAATGCCTGAGGGACTAACATTCCGGTCAAGTCCACACCAGGACATAGCATCTGAAGAGTATATAAACCCCAGAACTGATGTCGTCTGGGGGACAGCCTCTCCATCCATGCTGTCCCCATGGAGGAACAGCCTTTCCCTTCATGCTGTCCTCCCAAGGAACTGCTTCTCATCTTGCTGTTCCACCTTGCTATCCTCCTGGCCACTCTCAACATTACTTCCTAAATTAATAAATCTCTTTTTTGTTTTTAAGCTAAGTTTTGGAGTCATTGCATGCTTGCAAAAGGTATCCTTCCCAAATCCCAAGGGTATCCTTCCTGCCCATAACAATGTATGATTTGATTTAAATTGAGATTTGGCTATCTAAAAGAAAAAAAAAACAGATGAATAATAGTCAAGCTTAATTCAAATGTATAATTTCCAAATAAAGGTTTCATTTATTGGAGCAAAGGAATGAGTCCTTCAGTCACACACAGCTTCTCTCTGCCTCTGTCTCTCTTTATACACCTCTTTAGCACTATTTGCTGCCATCCCAAGAGTAAGAATCTAAATTTAGAACTGAGATTGGATTAGATCTTTAAAAAAGAAAGGATATTTAAAGAAGTCAAAAGGGATCAAGATAAGACCTGGAAATACCAAGAAAGAATTATAGCCTGCAGTAGACAAGAGGAAGAAAACAGAGAAGAGCCTAAACATTGATGATGGACTGCAAGAACTTGGAGATAAAAGTGCAAGTCTTTGGAGGGGGGGGGGGGGGGGACTTTTGGGAAGTATAAATTTAGAATTTTGAGAGAAGTTTAAACTCCAGTGACCATGAAAGGAAGGTAGGTGAGAGAGTTGGTAAATTCAAGAGAGAGATAACAGGGTGGAAATTTTTATGTTAAAACAAAGAAGAAATAGCCCTTGACTAGGGGGGGAAACAATAACAACAAAAAACTGGCCTGCAGTTACTTGGTTAGTCTTAGAAGTAGATGTCTTTGGGGTCTCTGGATTGGTTGTAGTCTTGGCTGGTGTTGGAAATCCAAAACAGAATGAAATAACCTAAAAGTAATTGGTGTTCTTGTTGTTTTTAACCCTTACCTTTTGTCTTAGAATTGATATAAAGTATTGGTTCTAAGGCAGAAGAAACATAAGGGCTAGGAAACTGTGGTTAAGTGACTTGACCAAGCCCACACAGCTAGGAAATCCAATGTATATGTACAATTTCCAAGTCAAGGTCCAATGTACTAGACCAATGGAATAAGTCTCTCTCTCTGTCTCTGTCTCTGTCTCTGTCTCTGTCTCTGTCTCTGTCTCTCTCTCCTCTCTCTTGCTTACTTTCTCTTTCTTTTTTCATCTCTTTCTCTGTTCTCTCTCTATCCATCTATCTGTTCCTTTCTCTCCCTGTTTCTCTCTCTCTCTCATTCCCTGACTTTCCCTTTCTTTATCTCTGTCTCTGTCTCTCTGCAAAGTATAGAGAGGCCTAAATTTTAAATTGAGGCTGAAATGGATATTTGAAAAGTAATGAACATTTATAGAAGTCAAAATGTATTAAGACAAGGAATTCTGAAAATAATATGGAAAAAGGTCTCCTTTAGTGAGGGATATCTAGGGAAGAGGAACAAAAATGAGAAGGGCCTAAAAATTGATGTTAGATTTTAAGGATCAGTGAGAAGAGTGTCAAGCCTGTCTGGGTCATTTAGAAGTCAGTCATTCTCATGAAAAGTGTTAAATGATGAAAAAGACCAAGAAAGACATATTGCCATGATCCATGACACCATATTTCCCACTGAGACTGTTTCAATGAAAAAAAATTCAAATGAAGGACAAACTCATGCCTGTCATTGATTTTTCACACCTCAGGATAAGACTGGGATATACTAGATAATGGGAAAGGGTTAACAGTCTGGGTACAAAATGTATTATTGTAGCATATATAGAATGAAGGAAGTTCTGGAAACTGAGGAGCTCCTGAGGGATGCAGGAGACTTAGGGAACTTTCCTGTGGTCTAATCTCAGAATTGAGCCTGGTTGTTAAATATCATCTACCATGAAAGTAAGATAGGTAGGAGAATTGGTGGACTCAGGTAACTGTCTCTGTCTGTCCCACTGTCTCTGTCTCTCTTTCTCTCTGTGGCAAAAATGTTGAGTTATCAATTTTAAAAGGATAATAGAGGGAATATTTGAAAATAAATGAGAATCATTTAAGCCTAAAAGAATCAAGAAAAAAATGGAAATACCATTATAGCATTTATGCCTTTACTAGAGGATAGCTGAAGATGAGGAAGAAAGCTGAGCATGTATTAAAAACTGGAGTTACATTGCAAGTCCTTGAATATCTGGATAAAGGACTCTCTAACTTAAGGTCATAATCAGTCACAACATAATTTCCTTCCTGATTGCTTGTTTCCACTCAAAAGAAATTTTAAAAGTATACAAGCTGGGGCAGCTTGGTGAGATGGTGGATAGATCCTGGTCCTACAGTTAAGAATACCTGAGTTCCAATCAAGATTCAGATACTTTCTAGCTGTGTGAACCTAGACAAATCACTTAACTTTTTTTGCCTCAATTTTCTCATCTGTAAAATAAGCTGGAGAAGGAAATGACAAACCACTCCAGTATCTTTGCCAACAATACCCCAAATAGGGTCATGAAGAGTTGAATATGACTGAAATGATTGAACAACAATAAAATGCAAACTCATTAACCCCTTTGGTCTCATGGTGAAACTAGAATGGGAAAGGGTTCTACTGAAGCAACCAGGATCTATATTGACATGAAGTGCTATGTGGAGAGGCATTGAAATTCTGGAATTTGGACATCAATAAGGGGATTCAGAAGACATGAGGAGTGTTTCTGAAGGCTCATCTCAGAGTTAGACTTAGCAGTTAAACTACAGTGACCATGAAAGGAATATAGGTAGGAGAGAATGCACCCAAGACATTAGCACTAGGGAAGAAGGAAGGAAGGAAGGAAAGGATCTTGATGGAGGAAAAATAAAACTCACCTTGTGGTGCCTTCTGAGCTCCATTAGCAGAAGGTTCTGTCTTAGCCATAACTGTAGTTTTTACAAGTCCTAGAAAGCCAAAAACAAAAATCAAATTATGTTATTTTATGTATGAGAACACAATTTTATTTTTTCACCTGTAGAAAAAAGTTGGGAGAGATGACAAAATGGGCCCTGAAATCAAGGCATCAACCAAACAGAATCATTAGCTTACCCGGTTTTGATGTTAGGGCAGACATAACCAGAGAGAACAGAGTGAAGGTGAGGATTGCTACCTTCAGCATGGTGCTCAGTGGTTAAGTAGACTAAATAGAGAATGAAGAGAATTGGCTTTGGATGTCTTAGGAGTACCTAGAGCATATATATAGATATAGATATAGATGATACAGATATAGATATAGATAAAGATACAGATATAGGTATAGATATAGATATAGATATAGATATAGATATAGATATAGATATATAGATGTATAGTCCCCAAATGCCCAGTCTTCCTCATATCCAGCTCTGCCCTATTCCAGTACCTGTCCCCAAGGCAGCATTCCAAAATTTAGAAATGGAAAGAATGCCCCTGGAGGAAGGAAGGACTCAAAGGTGTAGAGGGGGTGGCAATTAGAAGGGGGAGAAAACTAGGAGCTAGGCTTTGAGGGGGATTGGAGAAAGATCTGATAAGCAATGTATCTGCAAAGAGTGAACTGCTCCATAGACATGCCTACATTTTTTCTGCCTTTTCAGAGATAGAGGAAAATTTCCCCTCTATTAGATGACTTCAGGTTTCAAGATTTTGTCTAATCTCAGAATGTATCTGCAGGCTCCACTTGAGTCAGTGTGTCAGCTCCTGGGGAAAGATATACCTTCATTATTCTTTCCTTTCTACATGAATCATTCCCAAAGATGGGTCTTCTGTGAAAAGAAAGGACAGAAGGCTCTTTTCTCTGACAACCAACCATGAAATTTTCATTAATGTACAAAATATAACTTTTGAAAGGAACCTCACAGGTCATCTTGGCTTCCTGATATCTGAGAAGAAATCCCCCACATAACATCTGGGACTTTCTATTCTCTCTGTCTATTTCCTATGATTATTATGAAGATAAAACAACACCCTTATTTGTAAAAAAAAATGTTTTGAAAAGCATAAGTTTATGTAGATATGATAAATAGTAGTTATAAAATTCTTTTAAAAACTATACTTTAATGACTTCAGTTGCACATATGACTTAAAGCACACTGTACATTACATATAAAAGTTAAAAGTTTAAACTTTTCAAACTTTTAAAGCACTGATTTGATTTTTTTAACCAGTGACAAAGCACCATCATTTCTGACACTTCTTTCAAACTGATTTTGAGTTCTCACTCATTAATTTCATAAATAACATTCATGAAAAAACTAACCTTAAATCAATTGCACTAACATGAAAATTTTTAGGAATTTGCAATTCTCATAGATGAAATTAAGATGGTGAAATGGACAAAGGATTTTTGCCTAGTTTGCCCAGCACCTCTCCCAATGTAGAAAAAGCACAAAAGGAATTCTGACAAAGAAAGTCAAGAAAAAGTCACAGTGAATAATTTTTCTGATAAAAGACAATTTAGGAAAATGTAAAAAGAAATTTTAGGACATTTGGGCAAGGGCTGACCAAGAAGATTGCCCAAAGACAGAAAAGAGGTCAGTGAAAGAGAATTTTTATTCCTTAAGTTAATGAATCAAGAACTCAAGGTATCCCTACTTAACACTTAGTAAGTTAGTAAGAAAGAAAGTTCACACCCTAAAGGCCAGAAATATCCCCCCACCCCTTTTCTTCCCCCTCAGGGAGTGCTAGACAAATTGAAAGGCTGTGACTGATTCCTGAGATGTGATGAGCAGTGTTGAGAATGGATAAAACTATATAAGTGGGAGCCTGAGAAAGATTCAGACATTCATTGGACTTTTCCTTCAGAATGGCTTTCTTTAGTACTCTTCCTCAGTGTATTCATACTAATAGTATACCGTGTATTTTTTCTATTCCTCCTAAAGAAAAAGCAATGGAAAGATAGGTCAATTGATCTCAAGACTGAGATAGAATACCTTGAGAAAAAACTGGAAGATATCTTGAATAACCTCAAGACTCAGAAGGGAAACTCATCTCCCTACCCTCCCTCACCATCTAAGCCTACTTGACATATTTCTTGTCCTATCGGAGTCCAATCCATTTCTTGTCCTGTTCCACCCATCCCTCCCTCTGATCCACCATTCCCTCCCCTGCTCAGCTCACCCCCCCCATTCAACTCATCCCTCACCCTATTCCAACTATCTCCCATTCCACCAAACCATCCCTGCCTGACCCATATCTCCCCCTGTCCCTATTGCTTCTCCCTGTCACCTTACCTACTCCATAGCAATCCAAACATAAAGCTAAACAGTAGTAATTGAAGATAATTCCATTAAAGGCCAATTCGTCCTAAAGGAAGAAAAACAAAAGAGAGAATTTAGTGAACATTTAACATCAGATACCTTTCACTCACCAAGTTTTGGAGAGATTCAAGAGTGAAGAGAGAATTGAACTCTTTTAATTTATTTTTAAATGTAATCAATCAACAACCTTTAATTTAATCAAATTGTTATGATTATAAGGGAGGATAGATGGGGAGGAACAGGTATGGAGGAGGTGAAGGGGTAGGAGGGTTGGTGTGGAAGGGAGAGAAATAAAAGACCAGAGTTGAGAGAAGGTCTGTATAACTCTCCTCCTTCACACCTTAAAGAGAAAGGAGGGGTACCCCTGAGCAGATATTGTAGCAGTAATGAACAGGGATCATGTGCCAATAAGTAGCTTTCTGTGGGGTTATGGTGTTGACCTGTCCTCAGGACTGGTCTGCTGCCATTCTTTTACTTCTTTAATCAATGATCCACAGATGTCAGGGATCTTTCTGTCTTCCAGGGTAAGGGGAAAAGGAGGCAAGGCTCTGGCACCACAGGTTTGGTGTCCTGCACAAGGGTACTTCACTCCTGTCTCTCATGAGTCAACAGGGCAAAAGACCCCATTTCAAAGCTATAAATCCCACAAGCCTTTTCTGTTCCTCCAACTGCCACTCTTCCCTCTTGTCAACATTCTAAAATGGTTCCTTAGTCTCATTTTCCTTTTCAAAAAATCAAAAATTTGAAGTACTCCTACTTAACACTTGGTAAGTCACTTATAAGTATGATATTCGAAATTAAGTTTTATCACATTAGTTTAGAAGTAAGAAGTGGATAAGCTAGCTTGAGAAAGAATTGGAGTTTGAAATAGATCTGAGACAGAGTGTCATTTTCAAATGTTGACAGTGTGTGTGGGAGGTGTAAAGGTTTTTCTGGGGCAGTTGCTCTCTGGGTGTGGCAGTTGCTTATCTCTCTGAGTGCTGGGTGCAGGTGACATCTTCTTTTCTGTCCTCACTGTCTGAAGGCAGAAGGAAAGGGGTGGGGGGAGCCTGAAGGAGTTAAGTGATTTCCTTCTCCAACTTGGGAAACACTAATGGTTATCTATTGCTGTTACATAGATTGTTTTATCTCTGAGAATACCAAAGAAAAATTAGATCTTTCGTATGGTCTCTGAGTCTGCTAAGGCTCAGAGTCCTAACTTGGTTCTTTCTGAGGCTCAGCAACCTGGTCTTTGTTATTTTTATGACTTGGAGACAAAGTTAAGAAGTATATACTTCTTATAAGGATAATTTGGTTAGTTTATTGTAGAATAGGGAAATTTTGTGTTAGTCAGATCAGGAACGATCAGTGTAGTGTTTTTAAAAAAGATAAAAGGAGGGAAGTTTGGACTTTTGGAATGGAAAGGGAAAAGAGAGGATAACCCTCTTCTCAAAGAGGGGTTTCAGGGGAGACAGCAGATGTAACAGGTTGGCTCAGAGAAAGGAGAGGGGATTTGAAGATTTTCCCCCTCCTGCCTTCCCTCCTTAGCTAAAGCTGCTCTCCCTAATTCACACTTGTCCCTCTTGTCCCCTCTCCTATGGAGACCAAAAGATCTCCCCTTGATCCATTTACTCACACTCATAGTGGAGAACAGTTAACTTTTACTGTTAACTCAATCAGGTAATACAAACGAAATAACGGTCAGGGAAGAATGGGAAAAGGAAAGTGGAGAGAAGGGGTCCCTGTCTCTATCTAAACACTTTCCTCTCCCTCCTCGAGTTTGGGGGGGAACTCAGGCCTTGGCAGCCTGATCCCCCTGAGAGAAAGTCAGCTTGACTCATTCCTGGGCAACAGGAGCTGAGGTAAAGTCTGCTCAGGTTTCTCTTCAGAAAGTCCCTTCAATTGGGAAGTTTTAGGGGGAAAGATTTCTAGACACCAACAGAAAAAGTGGGTAACCCACAGGAGAACTTCTTTATCCACCTCTCCCAACTGAGGACCTTACTACTCTCCCAGGTAGACTGTTCTCTCCTCAGAATTCCACTCCTGGGCCCCTCCCCCATCGAGGTGATCAATTCCACATACTCTTCAATCTGGCACTTTTCTTTACTGCCAGCCTCTATCACAATAGCCTGTGGAAATAGGAGAAGAGTTTCCTTGAGAAACCAGGGAATTTTATTTGGGGTGGAGTTAGATTCCTTTAAAGTTCAAAATCCTTTTATATCCTTATATTATCATTAAATTGTTTATTTTTGTATAATAAGAGTCTCCTTAGTGTCCTTGTGCCTGACCTTGAAGAGAAGTTTACTTATGAGCTTCACTTTACTCATATAAACTGAAGATACTTTGTAAGCACAGCAAGCAGAATATCTAATCAATTTATATCCATAATCAATTCAATGAGTTCTTATTTTTACACACTAGATAAGAGAGCTCACAAGTCACTTACTAGTTCACACCCCCGAAGGCCACAAGCACTGCCCCATCCTTGGGCAGTATTAGACAAATTGGCAGGTTATGGTTGGTTCTTTTGAAGTGGGAGAGAGACAGGAAATGAAGTGGAAAAGGGACTATAAAAAGCAAGACCAAAGGACAAGATTCACTCATTCCTTCCTTGGTTCTTCCAATAGGAAACCCTCTCTCTTGGTTGGTCTTTAGGGGTGACACTCTCTTCAGTTTGAGCTCTGATGAGATTCTTGGTGGTTTTGGCCTCATGTGTGAGGAAACTTCTCAGCAGACTTTTCAGCATCTCCTGGTTCTTTGGATTTAGGCTTCCTAATTAGGACTTTGGATTCTGGTGAGACTCACTTTTGGATCCACATTTGTGGCTTGGTGACTTAAGGATTAGGATTTAGGGTACTCATAGCTAGGAGATTTTTCTACTTCTTTCCTATATTTCCCTTTTTATTATCTCTACCTTATTGTAAATAAAAGCTGCTTATAGCCATTTTGACTGGAGAAGTTAATTATTTTTATAAACAGAGACCACAATTCAATTATTTTCATTCTTATATTCTGTCAAACCAATTCTAAATCTTACACAAGGTAAATACCCTTTCCTTTAAAGATGACCCCATTGTGGTGATTAAAAAAAAAAAACTCAAGAGTAGTTAGCACAATTATGATCCCACGTTAATTGACATGGAATGTTTGCTTCATGCCTTTCTAATGAGAAGAGAAAGAAATAAGATTCTTACTCTTGTTAATGAGATCCAGGGAAGGGACACAATTCAGTGGCCAAAAGAAGACCTGAAATGGAACCCAAATGTTGAAAAAAGAGTATTTACATATATGTCTAGTTAGAAATGTAATATTCAATGCAATGAGAGCTTGCTCTGATAGACTTGCTACATGGACAATTTCAAAAATCTTAAACAAAAGCATGATGAAAACCCCTCCCAGTTTATGGATAGGCTTATTGAGTTGGGTGGTAGATATGTAAACCTGGATCTTTCCAGAGAACAGGATGTATGGCAAATAAGGAGACAGTTTGTAAAGAACTGTTGTAAAGTGGTCAAATATTTTTAAGACTAACTGCCCAATCTGGGCTAATATGGATCTTTAGAAATTAATAAGTGTAGCAGTTCATTTATTTATTGGCCATGAAAAGAAAGATGAAGAGGACAATGACTTAGTGGAGGCATCAAGGAAGGAAATATAAGCATTAACTGAAATACTTGAAAAAGGAAATGTAAATCAAGGAGTGGTCATAGCCCCTTTGCAAGAATCCACAAATTAAACACTACTATGTCAATTCTGTGGAAAAAGGGGTCACCTAAATAATGAACTGTACGAAGTGGAATCAAGTATACAAAAACAAAAATTTCAAGAATAATAGTAACTTTAGAAATAATAATAGTTATAGAAATCATAATCCAAATGAGACAAATCATGACTCCCACCAAAACACATAAAATGGGGTTTGTCCACATGATACTCAGTTTGGGAATCACCCTTAGTATGGAGGATCCCAGAAATATGACCAAAAGAATCTAGATAAATGATGGTACTTTGGATTGTGTGCATCTCTTATCATTTCTTGGTGTGATTGTACTGATATGATACTTTCAAATTCACCAAATAGTTTGCTCATTCCTCCCCAAGAAAAATAAACAGAAAGATAGCTTGGCTGATCTCAATACATGGACAGAATATCTTGAGGAAAAAACTTTAAAAATCTAAGGCTACTCATTTTCTGCTTCTCCCTATCTGATGCATTTATGGTCTTGTCCAATGCATTTCCCATCTAGTCAGACCCAATTATCCCCCTACTCAACGTATTCCTCCCCCTACTCAAACCATCCCTCCCACTATAAAATGAACCCACCCTGATCCATCTCCCCACTTCCCCTAACCATCTAATCCTATCTAGCCTCCTGCTCTTGCCATAGCCACCTTCTCTCTTACCTTGCTTACCTTTTCCCAGTTCACTACAAACCCACCCATTTCCCCCTACATCCACCTCTGATCCTCCCTGCCCACAACTCCCCAATCATCTCTGTCCTGCCCCCACCCTCACCCCTATCCTTTATCCCTGCTTCCCAACCCCAGACCAACCCCTCAGCTAACCTATTCCTCCCCTTCCCCTTTCCTAACCCATTGAAAATCAAAGAGATAGCTAAGCACCAGAAACTCAAATTCAGTTAAAATCCTATTCCCCTTAAAGGAATTACCCACCTTCAATAAAAGTGGAGATGTGGTGTCCTTGAGACACCATACTCCCTTCACCCCTTCTCCATGATATTGAGAGATTCAAGAAAAACACTCCTTCCTTTGAAGATGATCCCATTGGGATTATAAAAAGCCTAGAGTGCATTTATCATACTTATGATCCCACATGGATTGATATAGAAAATTTGCTTCTACAGTTTTTAATGGAAAGAGAGAAAAATAAAATCATCTCTTTTATTAATCAGACCCAAGGAAGGAGAGCACTTCATTGACCCCAGACTGACCCTAAATGGAATATGAACAGAGAAGAAGATTACTTACAACTGTGCCAGGCTAGAGAGGCATTAATAATCACAATGAGGGCTTGTTATGATAGGCCTGGTACATGGATGAAGTTTGAGAATCTTAAGCAAAAAACTGATGAAAATCCATCCAAGTTTATAGATAGACTTATTGAGATGAGAGGTAGATACATAAAACTGGATCTTTCCAGAGAAAAGATATCAGACAGATAAGAAAACAATTTGTAGAGAACTGTTGTAAAGTGGTCAAAGATTATTTTAAAACCAACTACCTGAACAGGTCTAATATGGACCTTAAAGAATTGAAGAGTAGCAACTTACATATTTAATGGTCACCAGAGGAAAGATGAAGATAACAGTGACTAAGTAGAGGCATTAAAGAAAGAAATTAAAATCTTAAGAGAAATTGAAAAAGAAAAAATAAATTGAGCCATGGCAATAGCCTCTTTGTAAGAATCCACAAATAGAATACCCAAGTGTTATTTATGTGGGAAAAGGAGTCACTTAATGTTAAACTGAAAAAAAATGGAGTCAGATATTCAATAATGAAAATTTTAGGAATAATAGTAATTTTGGAAGTAACAATAATTTTATTTTATTTTTTATTTATTTTTGAGTTTTTAAAACATTTTATTTGGTCATTTTCATACATTATTCATTGGAAACAGAGATCATTTTCTTTTACTCCCTCCCACCCCCCACCACCCCTCCCCTAGCTGATGCATGATTCCTCTGGGTATCTCATGTGTCCTTGCTCCGATCCCATTTCCTTGTTGTTGGTATTTGCATTAGGGTGTTCATTTAGCGTCTCTCCTCGATCATGTCCCCTCAACCTCTGTAGTCAAGTAGAAGTCCAAAACATGCTTCAGTTTTCCCTTCCACAATCGTCCCCTTTTTCTTGTCACCTTTCCAAGTCACTTGTTTTTATTATAATTACCAATCTACTAAATGTAATTACTAACTACCCCCCCCCAAATAATAAACTTCCCTCAATTACTCTAACACTATTCTATGCTAACTTTATCTTCTCAAAGGAATTCTATGCAGGAAAGTTTAGGTAAGGATAGTTTTAAGGTTTTACAATAAATCAGTACAATAAATGTTTGAACAAATCCGTTATGAAGAAATTTGAATCTTAGTGTTAATACTACTTACTCTTGCAAAGTTAAACTAATATAAACATTTTTCCTATTTTACAGGAAATACATATATTTATTTACAATAAACAATTAAGTTTGCTATTTGCAAATGCAGCTTACGTCTATTTCTAAGTATAATTAACTGTCTATGCTATGCTTAACTTAACTTATTCCTAATCTATTCCCTACTTATAACTATTCTCTAAATCCCTAGTCTAATCTATAACCTAATTCTATGTACAACATATATGCATGCAATGCTAAATATTTACAGACTCTATCACTATGTTACTAACCTAATTATAGTATATACATTATTTATAGAGAGTATTTACATGTAATACAATAATATATATATAGTTCCCTAATCTTGAAGTCAGTCAAACAGAAATATTTATTGATTATTCAATTTGCCTAAGACCTTATGGAACTAACTATATGCATATTTACATTTTGCATAAATGCAATTTCACACACTTGTTTACTTAAACAAGGTCTCCCAATATATGTCAGTTTGTGATTTTGTGTTTTGTATCTAATAGTATTATGTTGAATTAATACTTATCAAGTTTCTTTAGATTTCCACTTCTCATGTTTACTGATGGATCTCTTCTTTCTTCCAAGTTATGTAGTGTTGCATGCTATTTCCCTAATATGTGAAATTAATTTTATTTTATGATTTCACCAGACTCGGTCTTACATATAAGTCCTGTTTTCCATCTGTCCTCTTCTTATATAAACAAATGTACAAAGTTCAAGATCTGAGCTGTCCATTTCAGCTTTTTCTCTTTGTTTCTTCTCTCTAGCAGCTTCTCTTGATCTTTTTCCTTTGGGCTGATTTAAAATCTTTTCCTCTGGATTAGTTTAAAATCTTTTCTTCTGGGATGCTTTTCCCCTGGACTTCTTGTTTTCTTCTCATTGCTGTGTTATGCTTCACTGCTGGGATCTTGTTGTCTCAAACATTATGTGTCACTATTATTTCTTTATGCTGTATTTTTTTATGTTAATCAGTTTTTGTTTTCATTTCTTGTTTTCATTTCACAGTGCTATCTTTTGAATAGCTATCTTCATCTTCTATGATGTTGAATTTTTTTCTGGTTTTACATGGGAACAGGGGAACCATGAGTCTTTCCCTGCAATTTTTATAGATGTTGGGATAGTAAGCAATACTTCATGTGGTCCAGTCCATTTTATGTCTGTAGCCAATTTCTATTGAAATTTTTTAAGTATACTTTGTCTCCTATTTGATGTTATGCAAATTGTAATCCAGGGGTACTGTCTGTTGTATCAAGCCCATTTCATGCAACTCTGCTATTTTTATTTGTAAAGCTTATATATATTTTGTTAATTGACGACCTCCACCTATCATTACAATGTAAGCTGGTTTACAAAATCCTTCCTTGCCAAATTGCATGTCCATATAGCCTCTCAAATGGTGAGATGTACAGATCTCCACTGGATCTTGTTCTAAGATGGAGCAGAACTAATGGTAGAATGTCTTTCCATTTTAGGTGTGTTTCTACACAAAATTTTCCTATCAATGTTTGTATATCTTTATTTAATCTCTCCACTTGCCCTGAACTTTGGGGATGATAAGTGTGTGGTATATTGCTTGTATTCCTAATTTTTATAAATTTCATTTAATATTGTTTGAGTAAAGTGACTCCCATGGTCTGAGTCCAATTTTATGGAAATTCCAAATCTAGGCATGATTTCTTTAAAATAGGATTTTGACCACAAACATTGAGTTGTTATTTTTGTCAGGAAAAACTTCTGGCCATCTAGTCAGTCTGTCTATGATGACAAGGCAATACTTAAACCCTTTGTCTTTCAGCATATTGATAAAAATCTATCTATATGCATTCAAATGGAGTATATGCTAAGGGAAAACCTCCTAACCCTTTGGTCTTATAAACTGCCTGATTGAACTGCATACAAATTTTACATTTTTGATGACTCTTATGGCATATGAGGATATTCCTGGTGCAGTTCAAAATCATCTCACTAAATTGATCACGGCTTGGGTTCCATAGTGTCCTTGTGCATGTATTGCATTGTACACATAATAGAATAATGTTCTAGGCAGGATGGGCTTACCTAGTTGTGAAAACCATATACCCCCTATTTGTTTTGCCCCTAAGTTCTTTATCCATGATTGAATTTCCCATTTATTGTAGGCATTATTTAGATTGTCCTGTTCAACTATTGAGAAATTCAATACATGTAGAGGTCCTTCCCTAGCTCAAAATTTAGCTGTAATGTCAGCTCTATGGTTTCCTAAGGACACATGATCTTTAGCCCCCATGTGTGATCTACAGTGTATTACTGTCACTTCCTTGGGCAGTTGTATGGACTCAAGAAGTTGCATTATGATTTTGACATACATGATCTCTGTACCTGCACTTGTCAAAAATCCTCTATGTTTCCAAATTTCTGCTGTGGCATGAATTACTGAGAATGCATACTGGGAATCTGTGTAAATATTGACCCATTTATCTTTCCCAATTTGCAAAGTTTTTAATAAAGCAAATAGCTCTGCCCCTTGAGTGCTCACATGCTTGGGCAAGGATGCATATCATACTGTCTCTGTTTGTGTTACTACTGTAGCTCTGGTGTACCTTTCCCCATTAACTATCATGCTCAAACAATCTGTATATATTTCAATATCAGGTTGTTCAAGGGGAGTGTCTTTTAAATCATTTCTTGTTTTTACTACTAATGATATTATTTCCTGGCAATTATGTATGGGTTCCCCTTCAAATGGAAGATCTGGAATCAAAGTTGCCAGATTCAATGGTTGGCAATGTTTTAAAGTGTTTTCATTGCTTAGTAATACAATTTCATATTGAGAAAGTCTTTGGTGTGTGCAAGCTTGTAAATGACATTTCTTCAATATGAATTCTAGTTGGTGTGAAGAGTAGACATTAAGTTTTGATCCTAATACCAAATCAGATGACTTTTGAATCATGGTTGCTGTGGCTGCAATTGCTCTCAAACAGGGAATCATTCCTTTCTCAATTATATCCAGCTGTGTACTATAATATGCCATTGGCCTAAAATTGGGTCCTAAAGTTTGGACTAACACTCCAGAAGCTATGCCTCTTGCTTCATGTACAAAGAAATGGAATTCTTTGTTGTAGTCTAGAATACCTAAGGCTGGAGCTGTTTCTTTGAGCTGTCCCAAGGCTTGGAGATGCCTTTTTGTGAGTTGCAAAGGTTCTGTGACTGTGTTTTTGGTTAAGTCCTGTGGTAGAGACTTGAAAAGAGAGAGGTTTTGTAGGACAAGCCAAGATGCAAGAACCAAGGCTGGGGACCTGGCTGTCAATCAAGAAGAAGGTTCCAAAGGGAATGTTCCCAGGAGTTGGCAGTTGAGGCTGGCTGAGGACCCTTGTAGGGCTGGCTTGGTTTGGGGGGTTCTCTGACCAAGAGAGAAGTCTCTGCTCTCTCTGAGATTTGACTGACCAAGAGTTGGAGGAAAGCCAAGCTAAAGGAGAGACTTTTCTTGGTGGTTTTGTGAAGAAGAAAGAAGATTTTAACTGTTGTCCTCCATCTCTAACTGTTTCTCTGTCACAGTTTGCGGCAAGACTGATTATTTCCATAACCCTCCTAAAGTCTCCTTGTAGTTTAGGGAAACCCTCATCACTATTACCTCAGTTTCCCATCCTGTTATCACAATAAACCCCTGACTTGAAAAGGAAAAGAAAAGAATATCTTCATAGTTCACTCAGGGGGGAGGGAAGAAGCCAAAGGTTTCAAGAAGAACTGGGAGGTGAGGGAGACAGGGAGAAGAGGGTAAAGGAGGGAGGGAGAGAGGGTAGGAGGAGATTAGGAGAAATATTGATCCACTAGTCATAAGTAGGGATCAGTAGGCAGACCCCAGAACATTCCCCAGTATCTATCTAGAGCAATCCCTTGTATCAGCAACCCTATGGCAATATCTCTCTATCTCTGTAGCAAATATACCAAATCAGCAGCTCTCTCTAGTCACTAGTTCCCCTTTAGCATTCCCCTGTGGTAGCATTCCCTTGTACCAGTAGTGTAGCAGTCCACCCCTAGCTATGGGCAAGAGGAACAGTTGTTATGTACAGATTGCCTTAGAAGAGAGCATGCTCAGTCTTGAGAATGCTCAGTATTGCAAGTGGCTGGGAAAGCCTCTGACCCTTGACCCCAGCCTCCCCCAGGTTAGGTGGGGACACAGGTTTCTTTGTGCTCACCTGGTTAAGACAAACTACACCTATACCTTGTCATTAACCAATGATAATCATTCCTATGTACTGTGTATATTTGCATATAAATAGGGCCCAGCCAGCTCCGCCTCGCTCTCTTCTGCTCTTGCTCCCTTCCAGGTCGCACTGATGGCTGTCCTTGCTGGAGCCTGGCCTTGGGTCAGGCTCCATCTTTAATCTTTCTCTCTCATCTCTCCGACCTGTGTGGTATTGAATCTGGATCTCTGGACTGGTAAAAGCCTTTGGAAGGGTCCTTTGATCAGAGCTTGGCTGTGGCTCATTGATAATTAATAAAGACTCATTCCTGCCACCTCATATCTTTACTTCTACTCCATCCTCCTCCTCATGGTATCAAAAGCTTCTATCCTTTCTCTATCTTCCTACCTTAAAGCTTCTCTCTCCCCTCTGAGGAAGCTTTAAGTAGTGTCTCTCATCTCTCCATCATTGCAAATAGGCAGATGTGTCCCCATACTTAGTAGTAGCACTCTCTAGTAAGCCAGAGAATCTAGTCATTGCAACAAGTATTACTGTCACCACAGATTACCTTTTCTATTTCAATAAGAAATAGTTTACACAGATTTATATTTATATTTCAGTCCGTAAGGCAGTTTGCTATAGTCTGGGATCCATTGTCTACAGAAACCTATTACTCTTTGGCACACTGAGCTTTTGTATGTCCTCTACTCTTTTCTTGGAAATCTTTCTTGCCCCCTTTTCAAAAATAAATCCTAAGCATTCCACTTTAGGCATGACCCATTGTAACTTTTATTTGGAAACATTGTGACCTTTCTTATATAGCTCTAGAAGGGATTTGGGCTAGGCATTCTATGGATGTAGGGAGTCTAAAATCTGCAACACCAGTAAGAGTAGAATTCAAAGAAGGAACACCACCAAAGATGCCACAATATAAGTTAAGCAAGGAAGCTATAGAAGGAATTAGCCTGATTATCCAGAGTTTATTAGAGCAGAAAATTCTCATCCCAATAATATCAGAGTACAACACACCAATTTTACTTATAAGGAAAACAAAATGTGACAATGAAGGCAGAATACAATGGAGATATATTCAAGATTTGAGGGCAGTAAATAATTTTGAAAAAAAGTCCCATGTGGTGATTCAAAGCCCATATATTGTAATTGCAGATATTCCAAGCAACTGTAATATTTAAAATAGTTGTCTGCCATAAACTGTGGCAGTTAAAAGAGTTAATGCCATAAACTGTAAGAGTTAACTGTAGTGAGTAAAATAGTGGAAGATATAAATTGTGATAGATATAAGAGTGGGTGAGTAAATTTGTGACCACAGAAAATATGTTTTCACTACAGTGTCTTGTTTTAAATCAAATATAAGGTGGTCACCTGGGAAATATTCCCAATTATGAATATGCCCAAGTCAACTGGGTTTTATAGAGATTTTAATTAATAATAGAATGAGGAATCAAAGAAAGAGAGAAAGAGTAAGAAAGGAATAAGTATGAAGGGCCTTAAGCCAACATGGCCTAGACTTGAGTCTTTAGAGAGAGAGACCAGTCAGTTTTTTATCACTCACCACAAGATCTGTCCAAGCAAGGAATCTAGTGACACCAGGCCAGCATCATCTCAGCTGCTTTCACCAGCTCAATCCTCAATCTGAATGTTTCAGAATGAGTTTCGAGAGAGACCCTTCAAGGCAGCCTTTCCCAGCTGAGTCTCTTCAAGAGACTTTTTCTTTTCCTTATATAGGGAATTTTTTCCTTTGTCACCTCCCCTAAATTCTTACGTCTACGAATCACAGTAGATGCTTTTCAAAGGACAGCCCATTCTGAATTCACAGCTGAGTAGATTAGAATCTCTGAGTAAGTTTCTCACCTTTTTGTCCTGGGAAGTTTACAAGTTGCCTGACCTTTAATAGGTACTTAGCACCCCATTGTATTAATTCTAAAAATAGGCATGGCTTAAGTATGGGTGTAAGCATTTCTCATTGTTTAGCAAGGAGTTTTCTCCCCTAAAGCAGTCCTAAGTATGGGTGGAGTAGAGGTCCTCCCATTTCTTATCCAAGTAGAGTTCTCACTGTCCAAATGGGGAATGTTCCCAGTAGGGAATTGTTCCAATGGAGAATTCCCCAATGGGGAAATTTTTAACATTCACAAGTCTGAGAAATTTCAAGATTCACACAACTCAAGATTCTATACTGTCGTAGACCTGGGCAGTACTTATTTTAGTATTCCAATTGCAAAGGAAATGCAAAAAAATCTTTGCATTCAAATGGAATGAATCCCAGATAACTTGGCTAAGACTGCCACAAGGTTACTGTGACCATGCAACAGCCTTCTGCCAAATCCTGAAACAAGATCTAGAGACAATTGTGAGATTTAAAATGGTGGAGGTCTTAAACTGTAGTGATTAAAATAGTGGAAGATATAAATTGTGATAGCTATAAGAGAGGGTGAGTAAATTTGACTGCAGAAATATGTTTCACTACAGTGTCTTGGTTTTAAATTCAAATATAAGGTGGTCGCCAGAGAAATATTCCCAATTATTCAAATACCCAAGTCAATTGGGTTTTATAGAGATTTTAATTAACAATACAATGAGTAATCAAAGAAAGAGAGAGAGAGTAAGAAAGGAATAAATATGAAGGGCCTCAAGCCAATATGGCCTAGACCTGAGTCTTAAAAGAGAAATCAGTCAGTTTTTTAACGCCCACCACAAGGTCTGACTAAACAAGGATTCTAGTAACACCAGGCCAGAGTCCTTCCTCAAAGAGTTTTCCAGCCAGAGATTATTTCAAAGGGCCTCTCTCAAGAGCCTCCAGAGCTCCTACCCCAGAGGGACAGAGCCCCTCAGAGGAGCTCCTCAAGGAGCTCTCCTTCAGAATGAGAGTCAGAAATCCAGATCCTTCTTTTCTCTTCTCTGAGCTCTTATTTTTAAGGGCAAAATCTCCTCTGTCACCTCCCCTAAGTCCTTATGTCTACCAATCACTGTAGATATTTCTAATGGACCACCCATTTTGAATTCACAGCTGAGTAGTTTTAATCTCTTTAGTAAGTCAGAAAAAAATGCTGCTGTGTCGACAAATTTCATTAAGAAAAAACCTCTGAATAAGTTATCACCCTTTTAGGTTTAAGTAGTTTACAAGTTGCCCCACCTTTATAGGTACTTAGTATCACATTGTATCAATTCTAAAATAGTCATGACTCAAAGAACTTCCTGTCCCTTCCATAAGCATGGATCAAAGTACTTTCATTGTTTAGCAAACAGTTTTCTGTCCTAAGGCAGTCTTAAGTAGGTGAAGCAGGGACACTCCCATAGTTAGGAGCCCCCACACTCAAGTAGAGTTCTCACCATCTGCTAGGAAATTTTTTTAAGTAGAAGATTTCCCAATGGGGGAAACCTCTAACATTCATAAGTCTGAGAAATTTTAAGGTTTATACAATAACATTCAAAGAAAGCAAAATCATGCACTATGTGAATGACATTCTGTTAGCTATACCAAATGCAAAAGTTTGTTATCAAGGTAGTAAAAAAATCCTCATAGAGCTATATAAAAAGGCCATAAAATATCTAAATCAAAGGTACAATGGGTCATGTCTAAAGTTGAATACCTAGGATTCATCTTGGAAAAGGGGTTGAGAAAGATATCCAAAAAGAGGGTAGATGACATCCAAAAGTTTAGCATGCCAAAGACTAAGAAACAACTGAGAACCTTTTTTAGGAGTGATAGGTTTCTTTAGCAATGGATCCCAGGCTATAGTCAAATAACAAAATGCCTGATGGACTTGACTAAGAATACAGTCACAGAACCTTTGCAACTCACAAAAAAGTATCTCCAAGCCTTGGCACAGCTCAAAGAAGCAATAACAGTTCCAGCCCTAAGTATTCTAGACTACAACAAAGCATCCCATCTTTTTGTAAATGAAGCAAGTGATATAGCTTCTGGAGTGCTAGTCCAAACTTTAGGAACTAATTTTAGGCCAGTGGCATATTACAACTCACAGATACTATAGAAAAAGGCATGATTCCCTGTTTGAGAGCAGTTGCAACCACCACAATCATGATTCAAAAATTAACCAACTTAGTATTGGGATCAAAGCTTAATGTCTACTCTGCACACCAACTAGGGGCAATATTGAAGAAATGTAATCTACAAGCATTCACACAGCAGAGACTTTCTCAGTATGAGATTGTGTTACTAAGCAATGAAAATGTCAAACTCAAACATTGCAATGTTTTAAATCCAGCAACTCTAATTCCTGATTTTCCATTTGAGGGGGAACCCACACATAATTGCCAAGAAACAATATATTTAGTAGAAAAAAACAGAAATTATTTAAAAGATACCCTGCTGTAAAATCCCTAAATAGAAATGTTTACAGATCGTTCAAGCTTGGTGATTCATGGAAAAAGGTTTACCAGCACTACCATATTGACACAATGAGAGACATTATGGTATGAATCCTTACCAAAACACATGAGGGACCTAGGGGCAGAGTTGGTGGATTTATTAAAAGCTTGTCAAATCAGAAAAGATGAGACGGTAAATATCTATACTGATTCCTGGTATGCCTTTTCAGTATTATATGCCACAGCAGAAATTTGGAGATGTAGAGGATTTTTGACAAGTGCAGGGAAAGAGATTGCATATGCTTAAATCATAATGCAACTTCTTGAGGCCATACAATTACCCACTGCAAATCACATACAGGGGCTAAAGACCAGGTGTCCTTAGGAATCCATAGAGCCGACATAACAACCAAATTTGGAGCAAGAAAAGGACTCCTCCATGTATTGAATTTTTTCACTAGTTGAACAGGATAATCTAACTAATGCTTACAATGATTGGGAAATTCAGATATGGATAAAAAAACTTGTGATTCAAACAAATAGGAGGCATATGGTTTTCAGAACTAGGCAAACCCATCCTGCCAAGGACTTTATTCTATCATGTGTGCAGTGCCATATATGCACAAGGACACTATGGGACCCACGCCGTGATTGACTCAGTGCAACAATTTTGAACTGTGCCTGGAATGTCCTCATATGCCATAAGAGTCTGTCAGAAGTGTAAAATGTGTACACAGTTCAATTTGGGAGTGTATAAGACCAAAGGGTTAGGAGATCGTCCCATAGTGTATATTCCATTTGAATGTATACAAATCAACTTTATAAACATGCCAAGAGATGAAGGGTTTAGGTATTGCATAGTAATTGTAGACTAACTAGATGGTCAGAAGTTTTTCCCACCAAAAAGAACAATGCAAAGTTTGTAGTTAAAATCCTGTTAAAAGAGATCATTCCTAGATTTGGGATTCCCAGCAAATTAGACTTAGACTGTGGAACTCACTTTACTGAATCAATATTAAATTAAATTCATAAAAATCTAGGAATAGAAGTAAATTACCACATACCATATTATCCCCAAAGTTCTGGACAAGTGGAGAGTATAAACAAAGATATCAAAACACTTATTGGAAAATTCTGTGCAGAAACACATCTAAAATGGACAGACATTCTACCATTAGTTCTGTTCCATCTTAGAACAAGTCCAAGTGGGAATCTGCACATCTCACCATTTGAAATGCTATATGGACACATAATTTGGCAGGGAAGAACCTGCAAACCAGATTACATAGCCACGATAGGAGGAGACTGTCAATTAGCAAAATATATTCAGACATTACAAAATAGAATAACAGAATTGCACAAAATGGCATAATTCAACAAACAGTACCCCTGGATTATAATTTACATAACATCAAACCCGGAGATAAAGTTTATATCAAAAACTTTAGCAGAAAAACAGCTACAGACACAAAATGGGTTGGACCATATGAAGTTTTGCTCGCAAAACCAAGTTCCATAAAAGTTGTAGAGAAAGAGTCATGGTTCCACTGTTCACATATAAAACATGAGAAATCTTATACCAATGTGATAGATATATATGAAGAAAAATAATGAGGATAAAAGACAGTGCTGAGAAATGACAAATAACTGATAAACATCAAAAAATAAGAAAGAATAGATCCACAAAATGTTCCAGACCATTAGGTGACCCCAACAGTAAACATAGACAACAGTCAGGTATGTAACAAAAACAGAATGAAGGACAAGAAAAAAAGGACAGAGAAAAAGCAGCAAGAAAAGCTGCTAGAAAGAAGAGACAAAGTTTGCAAGCTTAAATGGTCAGCTAAGACATTTAACTTTGTAAATTTGTATATATAATAAGAGGACAGACGGAAAACAGGACTAGTATGTAAGACTGGTGCAACGTTAACATAAAAACACACAATTAACTTCACATGTTAGGGAAAATATGCAACAATACATAACTTGCAAGAAAGTAGAGAATCTTCAGACAAAATGTACAGAATGGGAGACATGAAGATAAGTAATTAAATCCATGCAACACAATACAAAAGACATAAAACATAAATCACACACTGATGTATGCTTGGGGATCTCATGTAGATAAATGAGAGTCTGGATTTGTAACTCTGCAAAATGTATATTTGTATATATTAGTTTGTTCTATAAGGTCTTAGACAATCTACTGAACTTTCTATAAGTTCAAAAGATATTTCTATCTGACTAACATCAGGATTAGGGAGCAATGTATTATTGTATCATATGTACATAACCTCTGTGAATAGTTATAAATACTTGTAAAATAGGTCGGTAATACAATTATAGGGTCTGTAGATATGTAACATAGATTGTACATACATTTTACATAGAGTTAGTGTATAGAATAGAGTAAGGACTTAGAAAATAGTATATAAGAAATAATGAATAGATTAAGAGTTAAGTTAAACTTGACTAGACTGTTACTTTTACTTAGGAATAGAAATAAGCTGCATTTGTAGACTAGATAAATTTTGATTATTGATTGTAAAGCTTATGCTGAAATTATGTTCATGGAAATTAATAGAATAGATTGCAAAATAAGCATAGAAAGGTAGAGATAGAAAACTGTTTGTAATAGCTTAAATTAGCAAGAGTATTACTAATAATAGGGTTGATATTTCTTTAGAATTGTGTTAAAACATTTTTTTTTTACTGGCATTGTTCTAAACCCCAAAACTATCCAACCAAAACTTTCTTGCAAAAATTTCTTAGGATAATTAGACTTAGCACAGCATAGCAATAGAATAAATAAGGGAAGTTTATTATTGGGGGGGGGGAGTAATTAAAAAATAGAATCATTAGTAATTGTCAAGTATGACAAGTTCATATAAGTAACCTTGGGGGGG
Organism: Monodelphis domestica; assembly: GCF_027887165.1. Lineage (NCBI taxonomy): Eukaryota > Metazoa > Chordata > Mammalia > Didelphimorphia > Didelphidae > Monodelphis > Monodelphis domestica. The sequence goes on from NC_077231.1 coordinate 116,495,616, forward strand.
TCACAACATAAAAAGCGTATGAATGTAGGAAGGAAACTGGGACAGAGGGACCATTTTGGAATTTTGGAAGCAGAGACAAGAGTGGCAATTAGAAGGAACATGTGGAAAACAGAACTTTGTAGGTGGTCTTTGGCTCTCTGGACTTCGGAGACCTAAGCTCAGGACCCCAAAACTGAGATACCTGAGAATTGCTTCAATTTTCCCTTGCACTGAAAGACAGAAAGATCCCTGACATCACTGAATCATTGAACAAAGGAACAAAGATACCATCAGAGGCTGCTGAGGAATGTTGAATCCCTAAACCTCATGGGGGTCACACCGAAGACCTGTCTCGACCTGTGCCTTCCCAAGAAGGACACTAGTGACCTGTTTTAATGTAGGCTAGTAGAGGGATTAGAGATAAAGGAAGAAAGGAACAGAAGCCTGCGCCATTTGGCTTGGCTGAGACGACAAAACACAAACTGCTTAGGTAGACTTTTAGGGTTTCCTGATTCCACTGTCCTAACCCTCCCTTGTTTCCTGATCAAATAAACCACCCCTTTCTGAGCAAAATGCAGTCATATTTAGATTGTCTTTAGTAGTTAAGAAGGAAGGTTAAAAGGAGAGGAAGAAGGAACTGGGAGAGGCTGTCTATTCAGTTTTGGTAACAGCAAAATCCAGAACAAAAGCCATTCAGGCTTTCCTGAAAGAACTGTGAGTTCAGAAGAGGCTTCTTGGGTCCTGGGTATAAACAAAATCCTGGGGAAAAGTCTACTCCTTAATTCACAGAAACCTCCTAACTGGGCCATGGCCTCTGTCCATCCCTGTCATAACATCTTCACAGGGATACTCCTCTTGTATGTTTTAGGAGTGAGAGAGAGGGTGAGCTATATAGACTTTCTCCCACCACTGGTGATCTCTCTCTCTCTCTCTACCCCCTCCTCCATCTCTCCTTCACTTCTCTATCCCCATCTTCTATTATAATGATAACACTACCAATCCCTGTGGGATTAATGAGAATTTGCACTAAGACAGACGACTTGTTTTGAGATATGAGGAAGGAGCTATTTGACAATGTCAGACACTGGACTCCACCATTCCAGATAGCTATAAGTGCCTTAGTTCAGCTGCCATTTTGCCTCCCCTATCCCTGAGATTGAAAGTAAAATCAGACCAGGGAATCATATTCCCCTTTTACCTCAGAAACTAATCCCTTTTTTTCTTCATAGTATGGCAATTTCCTATAATCCTGGTTGTTGCTGGGTAAAGTTTAATATTACTGCAATTCTCCTACAGACTTGTAGGACATAAATCACTTTAATTGGGCCCTGATTCAAGGACCTGTTATGGGCTTATTCTTGCTTACTCAGAATTTTATATATCGATAGATTTTTGCCCCCAAATTTAATTTTTTCTCTTCAATTTGCGTTTTTGTTTTTGTTTTTTCTTTTGAGAATTGATTCATATACCTCATAATTGCATAATTTTAATAAAATCTAAGATTTAAAATTTTTTGAGAGAAATTTCAGGAGAAGAAGCTTGCTAACTCCCTGAATCAGGAAAGAGAACTGTTTGGAGAAAGTGCCATAAAGAAGCCTGCAGAAAACACATATCATATCTGAAGATCTAGAATGAACTTTGGATATAATTAATTTAACTGAAGGGCATTGAACACATTTATTTTGAATGTAAACTCTCATGCCAATGGGGACTGCCCCCTAATTGGCTTTTTGTCAATGTGCCTATCAATCATTGGTTTTGCTCTCTTCCTCTTTTATTTCCTTCTTATGTCCAACTATTATAATTTCTTCTTAGAAAGTGCAGTGTTGTATGCATCTTTAGCTAAAAGATTTTTAGAGGTATAAGCTGGATATTTGAAATGATTCATTGGGGAAACTAGGCATGTAAATCTAAGAGATTTCAACATGCTCCTCTCCCAATAGAATCACGGGGGGGGGGGGGGGGGTCTGAGAAAGAGAATTTTTATTCCCTTTGTCTATTTTAAGTTAATCAAGAACTTTAAAAGTATCCCTAATTAACACTTAGTAAGTCACTAAGAAAGTTCATGCCCTAAAAGGCCACAAGCACCTTTCCCCACCCCCTACCCCCACAGTGCTAGGCAAATTGAAAGGCTGTGATTGATTTTTGAGATATGATGAGGAGAGCTGATGGCTGGAGAAAACTGTATATAAGTGGGAGCCTGAGAGAGATTCAAACATTCATTTAGCTCTTCATTCTTGGAGACTTGACTTCTTGTTTGGCTTTTTTTGGTGTTCTCTATCCTAGAGAGTGTAATCTCTGGTGGTATTTTAATAAGTGGGTTAAAATAAGGGTTCAAAACTAACTAACTAACTAACTCTCTCTCTCTCTCTCTCTCTCTCTATATATATATATATATATATATATATATATATATATATATATATATATATATAGATATAGATATAACACCAGGGCATAAATCATCAGGCAGAAGGAGATTCCAGAAATCTTTGAAGTGCCTCTGATAAGAGAAATGACTGCCATCTGACATTAATCTTGACCTTTGCCCAAATCTGGGTCATGGTTCTGTCCTGCTCCAAAACAGATAGGAGCAACTAGGGTCATTGTAAGTGCTTCTTGAATAAGGAGTTATTTCCTAAAACATATCTATCTGTCTGATTCTGAGCATAGTCTAGTCTTTAGAGTTTAAGTTTTCAGTGGGCTCTCCAGGATAGGAATCCCATGCCAATGGGATTAAGCTGTTGTGGAACGGAAAACTGAGACAGAGGAACCACCATTTATCATGTTGCTGGGAGAGGGAGTGGCAGTTGGAGCAGCAGAAGGGGTTTGTGGTAGTGAGAGCAGAGAAAGGGGTCTTTGCCCTGTGAACTTGTGAGAGACAGGAGCTAGGATCAAAGCTGGAGATCCCAATCTGTGGTGACAGAACCTTGCCTCTATTTGCCTTGCCCTGAAGTCAGAAGATTCCTGACATCTTTAGATGGTTGATAAAAGAAAGCAAAGAACAATAACTGCGACTGAAGGGTGTTGATCCACTGAACTTCACTGGGTCACCCCAAAGACCCATCCCATCCCTTGACCTTCCCAAGAAGGACATTTGACATCTGTTTGGAGTAGGATAGTGATAGTGATTAGAGAGGAAGAAGAAAGATGCTGAAGCCTGAGTCATTTGGCTTGACTGAAGAAGGAAAAAGACAACTTGTAGGGTCTCATATTCCCACAGACCTATTCCCCACCCCCTTCCTTTTTATTACTGGAACTGTTAAATAACTTTGTTTGAAGAAACTCACAGTCAGATTCAAATCATAGCAGTTTAAAAGAAAGAGAGGATGTTGGGCTAGGCTAGCCATTTAGCCTTGATTAAACAACAAAGAGCCAAAAGGGACAGTCAGCCTGCCTGACAAGTAGGACTCCTAGGGGCTCAGGAACCAGACAAGTTCTGAGTGCAAATGAACTCCGTAATTCCCAGATGACATAGCCCTGTTCATCCTTGCCACAACATCAGCTCAGGGGCATCTCTCTTGTGGATTTGAAGTGTGAGGAAAAGAATTATACACAGACAATCTCTCAGCCCCAGTGGTTCTCTCTCCTTTACCTCACCAGCCCTCCTTATTCCATCTGTCCCTTCAACTCCTCCATTCCCTGTTACAACCCATCCATTATCCCTTTTATTATCCTTATAATGTTCAATCCCTCTGAGTCTGCAGAACCACTCCCAGAAGGCTAATAGTGATTGAAGACTGAATCCAGCAGCAGTTTACTGAAACTTAGTCATGCATAAGGTAACAGACTCAAATCTGTTTCAGAAACCTGCAGAACTCAAGGCAGTGGGATGGGAGGGGGAACAGAAAACAGACTTTTCCCTGGATAATACTACTGTTCAAGCACTGAAAACTTGCAGGCCACCAGAAAGAGCTGTGAAAGAAGGTTATAAAATGACAGAAGTCAGATATATACCTCCTCCTCCCCAAAAAGAGAATCTAGAACTCTGCATAGACATGAAGTCCAAAGTTAAGAAACAGGATGGAAGAGTGAGAAAATGAATAAAGAATCCAACCATAAAGTTACTATGGTGTGTGGGAAGTTTAAGACATAAACAACAAAGAAAACTTGGAAATATCTACCAGCAAAACTTCAAAGGAAAATGTACATTAAATTATAAATTCAACAAGAAAGAATAGAAGAGCTAAGGAAACAGTTTTTTAAAAAAACAAATGAAAGATATGGAAGAAAGATATGAAAAGAGAATGAACAGTTAGGTAAAAGAGATATAAAACTTTACTGATTAAAACAATGCCTTCATAATTAGAATTTCCCACATGGAAGCAAATTATTCTGTGAGAAATTAAAAAAGTAAACAAAATCAAAACACTGAAAAAAATATATACTATATCTCATAGGAAAAATAACTGATCTGGAAATTAGATTGAGCAGAGATAATTAGTCTACCTGAAAGCAATGGACAAAAATGGAGCTGAGACATAATGCCCTCAACTCCTTAAGATATCCCATTCCCATACCCAATGTGTTCCATATTCCCTCTTCTCACCTTTGACACTGCCACCATTCTAGGGCAGGTTCTCATTATCTCATGCTTGGACTATTGTAAAAGCTGCTTGTGAGTCTGCTTGCCTCTCCCCCCTTAGCTCTTTCATGATGGCTTTTCTCTTTCCCATTTATAAAAAGTGTAAAATGAAAGCCATTTAAGTTTCCAGCAAGCCAGAGATCGGTCAGAGAATAGCAAAGTCAATACCATTTGGAACTGAGATCTCCTGATACTTCATCTAGTACTTTCCCATATCACTTTGAAAACTGAAGGTTTCATTTTCTACTAGCTGAAAGAAAATTGGTTCTACATTTTATTTTCAAGAACAATAAATGTGCATTAGACACAGAGTAAATTAAATAATAAGGGATAATTTCAATATCTCTGAGCCAGATCATTCAATTGCACTTGAAGAAAAGCAAGAATATATAGTTGGTGAATTTCTGAAAAACCCAAGGAAGATTGTCTCCACTACAATGTCTACTAGACAGAAGACCAGATAAAATTAAATCCACATTGAAAGGTAAAGAAATGTATTAGCCCCACAAAAAAAGCCTGATGCTTGTAATAGCTTTAGATTACTAGTATACAGATTTGGTTTAAGTGTCAGGTTTAATGGTTTAAATTTAAAGTCTCTTTAGAGGACATATCTAACTGTGATATTTCTAGTCTATTTAAATGGACCAATAGGATGTAGTCTGTCCCAATAAGGAAATTGATTTGGAAAGCTCTATGTTATATTTATAATCCTTGACTTAAAAAACCAGTTGTATGGGATCTTCTCCTTATCGATGGGGGTGTGGGCAGAGTTGGTGAGAGAAAAGAGAGAGAGATCTGGGTTCTTCTGACTTCTATCTTTGAAAGATGTGACATGCCAACCTCTCTTCCTGTCACTGAAGGGAGAGAAAAATTCTGGGCAGAGGACCTTTCAGTCTCTGTCATGTTCCTTTCTCCAGTTTGCCACACAAGGGCCTTGGAGAATTCTTATTAGGAGTGGGATCAAAGATACACACACACACACACACACACACACACACAAACATTTGATTTCTCTCTATCTCTATTTCCCTCTCTCCCTCTTTTTCCCTCCCATCTCCCTCTCTGTCTCTCTATCTCTATCTCTCTGTCTATCTCTGTCTCTTTTTCTATAAATATGAATTACCCTGCTCATGATGGAAGAGTTCCTTCATCTGTATTGATTCATATATTATTATATGTATGCTTTCTCTGATTTCTGTTTTGCCATTGAATTATTTGCTATTTCTTGTGTTGTAGTACTAGTATTTGATGGGAAGTGAGTCAGCCAGCACCCATGCTCTCTTAGGAAAACAGAGTGACCAGCCTGTGGCCCCAATTTCCTACTTCCTCTCCTTGCAGGAATCAAAGTCTCCCTGGGAGAAATGTGGGGAAAGATGTCAGTGTGGTCTACTTTTGCCTCCTGGTGAGCTACATCTAGACAGACTCAAGTGGAAATACATAATCTATATGAACAAAACAAAAACCACACACCTCCCCCATGACATGTGTTAGGTGCAATATTTGTGAGGTCCTGGATAGCTGAGGACTGTCATATGTAAGAGGAATTTGTTAATGCAATCAAAATAAATTAGAGGTTGGTGAGTTAAGGTTTTATACATTATGCTGCAGAAGAAGGGCAATTAAGCTGAGAGTTGTATGTTTAGTCTTCAGTACAATGGGAAGTCATTCAATCAGGCAAAACAATCACATAATAAGCTGGTTTCTCTTCTACAATTTATGAAGGGGTGCAGGATTATTTGTGCACTCCTATATATGTAGATTGATACACATGAAAAATGTTAATGTAATGACCTAAACCTGAACTGGCCCTGAATTTCCAATATTGATCACTCAAGGAAAATGGAATGAGTTTCCTAAAAGTAGTATAAAAGTTCACCTCATGTTTTCTCAAAATCATTCCACTGTATATTATCAGATTGAAAAACAGGAAAGCCTGCTCTTACTATATTCTACTATGGTGTCCAGTAGAAGCCAGATCGATGGTCAACAAAATTTCAAAATAGTCAACAACAATTTCAACAAATACATTATTTATTATTAATGTCATTACATTTAAAAACTTAACTAATAATTATAAACCAAAAAAATTTACTCCAGCGCAGATGAAATAAAATCATTACAAATGGTTGGCCTGGATTGGGGGTTAGGGTGGGCTTTAAGAATTAATTTAAATGATCTTAGTGGAAAAATAGAGCCAAAGGTAATTCAACAGCCTGTGAAACTGGGAGAAAGAGATGGAATGAGCCTGACCTGAATACATACTTAATTCCTCCCCTAAGCAGTGAGGTACACAGGAGGAAACTAATATCAAGATTTCTACATTGAAAATAAGGGACTTGAATGTCCTTCCAGTTTTAAATCCATGATTCCATCTTCTAAAAAACCATAAAATTTGAAATGATTATCAAACAGAAAACTCCATTTAGACAAAAATCTTCCCTCATTTGTACTGTCCGACTGAAAGGGATCTGTTGTGAAGTTCTGAATTTTCCGACAATGTAATTGAGGTTGGGGAAGATGTTTCAGTTCTCAGGAAAGGGAGATTCATATTTTCTTCACTTTCTAAAAAGAGAAAGAAATCAATGGTGAGATGCAGGGTATCAGTGAGCTAGATGAGGCATCTGCCTTGCCCTTCCTATGAATAAATTTTTTTCATCCAATTCAAAACTGTCATTAAATCCATCATTGCAGTGATGGACAAATCTAGGGTGCAGTAAGACTTCATTTTGTGGAGGAAGAAATGGGCATGAGAAGGGGATCACAGCTAATGAATCCTCAGTGAAGATGAGAACAGAATGCAGGAGCTCTATTTCTTCAGCAAACTTACAGGCTTATTCCTCTTCACTAGTCTTCCAGATAGACCTTTTTACATCATTACCATCCCCACCCCTACAGTGATGAGTAAAAGGTTGCATTAAATCAAAAGAATTAGACCTGAGAAGTATTGGGGGATGATGAAGTCAGCCTTATCATTACCATGTAATTTCAGGGTTATCAAGAAGTTCCACACATGTAAATGAATTTCCTCCATTCCCTCCAAGGAATACCTCGCAAATTGGCTTAAATATTATTATTAATCCTTTTTTTCAGATTTTCAGACATTGGATGAAATACAAGTTCCCCAAAATAGCTTATGCATAAATTTAACTTCATTTAAAAGTTATATTTTATTGTGAATCCATTTCATAATAAGTCCTTTCTTAGAAAGTAGGGATTTTTTTCTCATAAGTCCTTGAAGGCACAAGTTTTGCTACCTGAGGAGTTATTATTTACTGTGGAAAACTTTATAGAGCAAAAAATGGAGGAAAGCACCAAAGACAGTTTTTCCATTCAACATGTTGCCCAAAGCTGTCATTGGATAGCCAACCAATTACTGCTATCTAGGATCCCTTCTTTTAGACCTCCATGACATTCAGGCAGGTCAAGTCAACAAGCAGATTCCTTATTACTCTTATCTAAGGTAGAGCTGAAGAGGGAAGTTATCCATGAAATTGCTTTGTATATCATTATCACTCCTGTGCCTGAGAGAACAATACCACTTGGAACAAGATAGCAGTGAGTATAAGAGGGAAACATGCTTAGTGAGAAGTAGGAGGGTTTGGAATGTCCTGCATCTATAGAAAGAAATGGGGAATTAAAGAAGTCCAAACTACAAGACACAGGAAGAGGCAAAGGCAGACTCTAAGTTCATTCCTCCTTTGACTGCCCAATGACTCTTTTGGTAATAAAATAAAATCAAGCAAGACAAATCAGTGAGCCCTTTTAAGCACTTACTCTGTGCCAGACACTGAGCTAGGCATTGGGGTTATGAAAACAAATCATAAGAACTGAAATTAAAATTTCCTATAGTATCCATGATAATTTTTTGTGTTCAGTCAGTATTGTGGTTTCCTCTGTCTATTGTGATGTCCTGGAGCTCCCAGGTCCCTTTAGAGCACACAGGGAGTACACTTTCCATGCCTTCCAGAAAAGGAATTGCTCAGTGATGGGTAAGCCATCCACAGTGGGAAGAAAAGAGGAGGTACTTAAAGAGATCCAAGGTCCTTACCTGGTTAAGTTGTTGCCTTTTATATTTAATAGCATGAAATGCAGTCTGGAAAGAAGAAAACGAAATAGATCAGATTTAAACAATCCACACAACCTACTAGAATGTGATTCTAGTATGAATTCCTCAGTTTACAGTACCAGGAACAGCTAGAGTTGACTCCTGGAGAGAAAAGGACAGTGGAGGAACTGACTGTACAGTACTAATAGAAGACCTGACTAAGTGTTATGGAGCCATAACATAAAGGTTGAGAGAAGGAAGCAAGATTTAGTTGGAGAAGCTCAGTGATAATGTGATCAGCAGAGATGATGGTTGAAACTAATTGAATTAGACATGAACACTGCCTAATAAAATCTGATAGAAGAGCCCCAGTATTGCCAGGTACCTATAGAAAACTGGAACATAAAGTTCAAGGATGGACTGGAATGGGAGGATGTCTTGTTTGCAATGATCTTGTTTATTTGTTTGTTTTAGAAACTGTATACTCATGTAAAATAATATGGATTATTCACTTAAACATAATCAGAGCATTGTTATTATATTGTTTATAAATTTCATTCTAATAAAATATGATTCATTGGCTGGCAAAATCTACCAAAAAAAAACATCAGAAAGATGGTGATTTCAATATTATAAAGATAAGGCAATGAGACTACACATGGCATCATGTCTTTTGGACACTCTCTATAGGATCCTTAAGAAAAACTTGTATGACTTGACAGAAAATGAAAATAGATCCAAGAGAACAATTTACACAATGACAGAAATTAATGTAAAAGATAACCAAAAAGAGATTTCAGAAATTAAACAACTAATGACTTCATTAATCTGGCAACTTCAGGAGACTAAAAGCCAAGAGATTGATTTCCTTTAGGCAGAGAAATGGTTGACTAAAGGGGTAAAACAGGCACATTCTCATAGGTATTGTCAATATATTGAGTTGCTTCACGTGATTTTTATTTTTTTAATAAACTTAGACCAGAAAAGGATAGGCATAAATAAAAAATAAAGACAATTTGTAGAAATCAAACAGTATAAAGAAAAGGCTTGGAAATACTATAAAAGAACTTAAACTCTTGCTGAAGAATGAAGAAAGAGAAATGAAACACTGCCAAGGACCTAGAAACCAAATACTAGAGATGAGTCTTTTGCCTTTCTTGTCCATTATAGGTAAATCAGTCTGAAGAAAAATAAAATTAATAAGAAAGTTCAAATTAAATTACCTTTGTCATAATCATCCTCAGTCTGGCTTCCATAGTAATCTGAGAAAAAATAATTGAAAGGCAAAATAAGGCTATTTCTGTTTTTGATCCTTTTATATACATGATGGCCCTGAAAGGTTATGTTGGAGGAAATACTTGTGGTTGAAAATGGATTGAGAATTCTAACAGCAGAAGAATCTTAAATCATTCCTGTCTTTTGGGTCACTTAATATGAAGAAAAGTATTTCTGTAATTAAAAAGGAATAGGCTAACTTACCATCAGGGTTGTCATAATCTGAGTTGTATGGCACATAATCGACTGTGGGAAATAATTCAAAGAGAAAATTAGTCCATTATAGTCACTGACATGTTTTAACTTTGGGTGACACTGAAGGGATAATGGATGGGCACATGAACAACAAGAAGCCTCACTGGTCAGGGGACTGAAAAAGTGTCCAGCTAGTTGGGTGACCCTGGGCAAGTCATTTAGCCCCAGTGGCCTAGTCCATACCACACTTCTGACTTACAACTGATATTGAGTATTGATTTTGAGAGAGAAGATAAGAGTTTAAAGAAAAGAAAAGTATCCAGAATGGCATCTGGAAAGCCAAGGTAATCCTGAAAAGGAAGTAGAACCTGATAGAAACAGATGACCCAGGGGGATTTATTGAGGTAAAAATCTCAGAGATAAAAGAGAAGGGGAAAACCCCTGTGACAATACAAGGACACAAAGTGCAAGACTGTAGTACAATGGAGAGCTCTGAATTTTGAATGCAGACTGGAAAAATAATATTTGAAAAATGAGAAGCTTTTGCAGTAATCAAATGTGATTAAGACAAGGACAGGAAATATAATGAAAGGATATAAGGTCTTCCTGTGTATCTGCTGAAGAGGAGGAAGAAACCTATATCATGGCTATGAAATAGGACAGAGGATTGGAATCTTTAGCTTTTCCTGACCATTTATAAGTAATTGAATTTGAAGAAAAATTCCTGAGTGAAAGAAGGGGCAATTTCACTTACTGTCATTTTCATTCTGTATCTGCATTGGTAGTTCTTCCTCTGCAGGGAGAAAAAAAAGATCAGAGAGAATACAAATCCATTTCTGCCATGAACTGTTCTGGTTTCTTGGGAATGGTGGTGAGGCTACAGAAGAACAGACTAGAGATTGAAAGGGCATCCAGAATGCTATGTGAAGGGGCAGGGACCTTCTGGAAACCAGAGAGCAGCCTATAACATGGGAAGATTTTCTGAAATCGATTTTCATAATTAGGGCTGGAGGGAAAACTCCAGTTATCATGCAATGAAAGGAAGTTGGGAATGTTGGTGGACTGTAGAAGAGGGAGCACATCTGGCTTCCTCAGGGGGAAGTATTGATGATGTCTAACATCATCTTCTACTGAAGACAGTTAAAGGAACAAAAAGTTTCAGGAACACATATTCCTCTGCAATTTTTTCACCAAAGTCCACTCCATCTCCAAGTGTGGTACTGAAGAAACATGCCAATGGGCACTGTTAGGGGACAACATGGAGATGGATGGCAGAACTGTCCTTTATAAGGCATATCTATAGTTGCTGCTCTATGTGAATCTGCTTAGCCATGGGAGGCATCAGGGGAAAACAAAAACTGGGGTTTAGAGAATATTTTTCATTTCCTACTACCAACCATAGATCTGAGGCCAAGATCTCTAAGATCACTATGAAGGCTAGGCTCTGCATCCATCAATCACCAGAAAAAAGCCTTAGGGTTCCTTTACCTTCTCATCAATTGACATTTTTAAAAGTATACGATAACCAGAAAAAAAAGGAATGAAAACCAGGCTCAGCCCAAAGTATAATTCTCAGGCCAGAGTTCCATTTACAAAAGCAATAAAATGGACTCCTATAGGCTCTCTTCCTTTCTCTCTCTCTGTCTGAGAGTTATGAATTTAGAGACTTGAGGAATTATTTGAAAAATAAGAGATATCTTTAGAAGATGAAAAGGATCAAGGCAAGATCTAGAAATATTCTAAGCCCTTACTATGGGGGACCTGGGGAAGAGGAAGAAAAAACTCAGTTAGACTTGCAAGGATTGGAGCCAAGAGTCTCAAGTCTTTCTTGTCCAATTACAAGTCAGAAAATCTTAACAAAAAAAAAGGTTGAATAAGGAGAGAATCAAGTTAACTTACCATCACAGTCATTCACAATATGTTCTATTTCTTTTTCATCAGATATCACTGGGGAAAAAAATAGGAATACACAGTCATTCCTGTCATTGCCACTTATGACCTCCTGGTGAGACAGGGTGCCATACCAAAGAACAAGGGCTGCTATTCTAGGAGGGAAAAACTATCTAGAAGGGCATGAAGGGAGAGCCGGGGAATTTCGTCATGTCAGTAGCAGATGGAGGGATTGTTTATACAAAGGAGTTTCTTGGGTTCTCCTCATATGATTAGAGTAAGGGGGTAAACCCAGACATCTAGCAAGAAACAAAGGTCACAGAGTAGGTAGATCTAGGTGAGACATATCAGTGGCATTGTATGCTACCATAAATGGAAAAGACCCAAGTCTAAGAAAACAAGACAACTTGCTTTTTTGTATCCACTTCATCAGATCCTGCTCATCTTGTGTAGTTTCAGCTGGTGCTAGATAAGGAAAAAGAAAGTAGGAATGATGTCATGATGGACAGGAAGTGAAATAACTCCAAGAAATGGCTCTTTCTTGGTCTTTACAAAAGTGTAAGAATCTTTTGGGACCTTTTAGGACAGAGGTCTCATTCACTGTTAGTCTATGTCTGTCCTTCCACGGGACATAAGGAGAGCTGACCCTGAGTGAATCTAGAGGAGACAAAAGCTCCATCACACTCTTTAGAGATGTTTTCTGCCACCTCTCTATTCACCTCTTTCAGGGTTTTTGTCTGAGGGAGATAAGAATAGAAAATCCAAGAGAAGAAATGATTCTTATTGAACCACCAATATGGTGCTTCATTTTCGAGCCATGGTATAAAACCCATAATCCCACTCCAGATTCAGATGTTAGTATGCAATATAATTTAAGTGAGATTTAGTCATGTATAAAGAAACTAGGGGAAAAAATCAAACACATAAGAGGCAAGTTCAGGCTAGATGTGCAAGTCCTAGGTCAGGGTTCCAGGAACTACAGAAATAAAGACTGAAGGAAATGTCTGAAAAATAACGTCCATCTGTAGAAGCATTTACATCTTTACTAGAGGACAGCTAGGGAAGAAGAATAAAAGTGCAAAGAAAATCAGAATATAGATTTCAAGGCCTAGAGATGAGTCAAAAGTCATTTCTGGCTATTTACAAATCAGTCACAAGTCCTCTCTCTGTGTTTCTTTGTCTCTGTCTCTGTTTCTCTCTTTCTCTATGTGTCTGTCTCTCTTGCTGGGTTCCTGTGTGTGTATCTCCCTCTCTGAGGATTTCTACTGAAAAGAAATTTTAAAAAAGTAAAACTTCATGACAATATTGACCTTTCTGGGATCAAAGTGAGACTTGGAGCTGTGGAGGAGGGGGGACTAGATAAGGAGATGAATATGGACTACAGGTCCTAGATGCAAAATGTATTTATCGTGGCATGTGTAGAGTCAGAGAAATTCTGAAAATTGAAAAACACCCAGGAGATTTGGAAGACCTGGTGAAGTATTCTTTTTTTCTCTAATTTATATATTTAAAATTTTTTTAATCTTTTTCCATGTTTACATATTTTATTTTCTTTCCCTCTCTTCTTCACTTCCCCCTCCTGGAGTCAATAAGCACTTCCACTGTGTTATACAAATGTTATCACTTATAGCTATTTCCATATTATACATTTTTGCAATTGGTGAATATTTCTGAGTTCTAATCTGCAAGTTAGGACCCATGGTTAAATTCCATCAGCCATGAAAGAAAAAGTTGGTGGGAGAGTTGATGGACAGGGATGAGAGGTAACTGGGAAAACTTCACATTTTTTATACAAGTAGAAAAGACTTTTGGCTATAAAAAATACCAACTCACCCTTAGTTACTTGCTTCTTCTCAGGAGCAACAGTCTTTGGCTCATTCTTTGGAACCTCCTGCTTGGTTGTAGTTTGGGGGGGTGCTGAGAATGCAAAAAAGAAATAAAGACTAGGAAGTTCTAAATTTAGAATTGAGATTGGAGTAGATGTTTAAAAAAGACAGGACATTTAAAGAAGTCAAAAGGGATGAAGATAAAACCTAGATATACCAAGAAAGAATTTCAGCTTGCAGAAGATAAGAGGAAGAAAACAGAGAAGAGCCTAAATATTGATGATGGACTACAAGGACTTGGAGATAAAAGTCTCAGTCTTTCCTGGGGGAACATTTGGGAAGTAAAACCTTAGAGTTGTGAGAGAAGTTTAAACTCCAGTGACCATGAAAGGAAGGTAGGTGAGAGAGTTGGTAAATTCAGGAGACAGAGAGCAGGGTGGAAATTTTTATGTTTAAAAAAAAGGAGAAATGGCCCTTGACTAGTGGGAAAACAACAACAACAACAACAACAACAAACCCACCTGAAGTTACTTGGTTAGTCTTAGAAGCAGATGTCTTTGGAGTCTCTGGATTGGTTGTAGTATTGGCTGGTTCTGGAAATCCAAAAAAGAAAAGAGAAGTGATACTATGCCTAAACAGAGAATGAAATACTCTAAAACTAATCAGTGTTGTTGGTGGTGTTTTTAACCCTTACCTTTTACCTTATAATTGATACCAAGTATTATTTCCAAGGCAGAAGAAACATAAGGGCTAGGAAATTGTGGCTAAGTGGTTTGACCAAGCCCACACAGCTAGAAAATCCAATGTATCTGTACAATTTCCAAGTCAAGGTCCAATGTACTAGACCTATGGAATAAGTTTCTCTCTCTCTCTCTCTCTCTCTCTCTCTCTCTCTCTCTCTCTCTCTCTCTCTCTCTCTCTCTCTCTCTCCCTTCTGTCTTGCTTACTTTTTCTTTTTTCATCTCTTTCTCTGCTCTCTATCCATCTATCTGTTCCTTTCTCTCCCTGTTTCTCTCTCACTACCTGTCCTTCCCTTTCTTATCTCTCTCTCTGTCTCTCTGCAAAGTATAGAGGCCTAAATTTTAAATGGAGGCTGGAATGGATATCTGAAAAGTAATGAACATTATAGAAGTCAAAAGGTATTAAGACAAGGAATTCTGAACACAAAATGGAAAAATGTTGCCTTTAGCAAGGGATATCTAGGGAAGAGGAACAAAAATGAGAAGGGCCTAAAAATTGATGTTAGATTTTAAGGATCAGTGGAAGTGTCTCAAGCCTGTCTGAGTCATTTAGAAATCAGTTATTCTCATGAAAAGTGTTAAATGATAAAAAAAAAAAAGACCAAGTAGACATACTGGATGATACATGACACCATATTTCCCACTGAGATTGGGGGATTTTGATGGAAAAAAATTCAAATAAAGGACAAACTCATGCCTGTCACTGACTTCACACCTCAGGATAAGGCTGGGGAACTAAATTAGATGATAGAAAAGGGTTAACGGTCTGGGTACAAAATGTATTATGGTAGCATATATAGAATGAAGGAAGTTCTGGAAATAGAGGAGCACTTGAGAGATGCCGGAGACTTGGGGAACTTTCCTTTGGTCTAATCTCAGAATTGAGCCTGATTGATAAATGTCATCTACCATGAATGTAAGGTAGGTAGAAGAGCTGGTGGATTCAGGTGAGAATTAGCTGTCTCTGTCTGTCCCACTGTCTCTATCTCTCTTTCTCTCTGTGGCAAAAGTGTTGAGTTATCAATTTTAAAAGGAGACTTGAGGGGATATTTAAAAAATAAATGAGAATTATTCAAGCCTAAAAGAATCAAGAAAAAACCTGGAAATACCATTATAGCATGTAAGCCTTTACTAGAGGATAGCTGAAGATGGGGAAGAAAGCTGAGCATGTATTAAAAACTGGAGTTACATTGCAAGCCCTGGAAAATCTGCACAAAGGACTCTCTAACTTAAGGTCATAATCAGTCACAACATATTTTCCTTCCTGATTGCTTGTTTCCACTCAGAAGAAATTTTAAAAGTATACAAGCTGGGGCAGCTTGGTGAGATGGTGGATAGGCTCCTGGTCCTACAGTTAAGAATACCTGAGTTCCAATCAAGATTCAGACACTTTCTTGCTATGTGAACCTAGACAAATCACTTAACTCTATTTGCCTCAGTTTCCTCATCTGTAAAATAAGCTGGAGAAGGAAATGACAAACCACTCCAGTATCTTTGCCAACAATACCCCAAATAGGGTCATGAAGAGTTGAAAAGGACTGAAATGATTGAACAACAATAAAATGCAAACTCATTAACTCCTTTGGTCTCTGAAACTAGAATGGGAGAGGGTTCTACTGAAGCAACCAGGAACTATACTGACATGAGATGCTAGATGGAGAGGCATTGAAATTCTGGCAATTGGACATCAATTAGGGAATACAGAAGACATGAGGAGCATTTCTAAAGGTTCATCTCAGAGTTAGAATTAGCAGTTAAACTACAGTGACCATGAAAGGAATATAGGTGGAAGAGAATGCACCCAAGACATTGGCACAAGGGAATGAGGTCGGAAAGGATCTTGATGGAGGAAAAATAAATCTCACCTTGGGGTCCCTTCTGAGATCCATCAGCAGTGGGATCTGTCTTAGCCACAGCTGTAGTTTCTACAGGTTCTAGAAAGTCAAAAACAAAAGCCAAATGTAAGTTATTTTATGGCTGAGCAAACAATTTTATTTCACCTGTAGAAAAGAGTTGGAGAGAGATGACAAAATGGGCCCTTAAATCAAGGCATCAACCAAACAGAGAATCATCAGCTTACCTGGTTTTGATGTTGGGGCAGACATCACCAGAGAGAACAGAGTGAAGGCAAGGATTGCCTCCTTCAGCATGGTGCTCAGTGGTAGGTAGACCAGGCAGAGAATGAAGAGCACTGGTTTGGGATGTCTTGGAGAATACCTAGACCTTATATATATATGAAGTCCCCAGTCCCCCAGGCTTCCTCATATCCAGCTCTGTCCTATCTATTATCTGTCCCCAAGGCAGCATTCCAAAATTTAGGAAGGAAAAGTATGCCCCTGGAGGAAGGAAAGACACAAAGGTGTGGATGGGGTGGCAATTAGAAGGGGGAGAAAACTAGGAGCTAGGCTTTGAGGGGGATTGGAGAAAGATCTGATAAGCAATGTATCTGCAAAGAGTGAGCTCCTCCATAGACATACCTACATTTTTTCAGCCTTTTCAGAGATAGAGGAAAAATTCTTCTTCTATCAGATAACTCCAGGGATGATCATTTCAAGCTTCAAGATTTTGTCTAATCTCAGAATATATCTGCAGGCTCCACTTGAGTCAGTGTGTCAGCTCCTGGGGAGAGATTCATCTTTATTATTCTTTCTTTTCTACATGGTTCATTCCCAAAGATGGGTCTTCTGTGAAAAGAAAAGACAGAAGGCTGTTTTCTCTGACTACCAAACAGAAAATTTTCATTTATGCACAAAATATAACATTTAAAAGAACCTCACAGGTCATCTTGGCTTCCTGATATCTGAGAAGAAATCCCCCATATAACATCTCGGACTTTCTTTTCTCTCTGTCTTCCTATTTCCTATGATTATTAAGAAGATGAAACAACATCCTTATTTTTAAAATAGTGTTTTTAAAAGCATGAGTTTATGTAGATATGATAAAGAATAGTTATAAAATCCTTTTCAAAATTAAACTTTAATAACTTCAGTTGAACCATATGACCTAAAGCACCCTGTACAATATATACAAAAGCTAAAATTTTAAACTTTGCAAACTTTTAAAGCACTATGATTTGATTTTTTTTATTTTTGATTTTTGACAAAAGCACCATCATTTCTGACACTTCTTTCAAACTGATTTTGAGTTGTCACTCAGTAATTTGATACATCACATTCATGAAAAAATTAACTCCAAATCAATAACACTAACATGAAAATCTTTAAGAATTCCCATTATCATAGATGAAATTAAGATGGTGAAACGAACAAAGGATTTTTGCCTAATTTGCCCAGCACCCTCAAAAGGCACAAAAGGAATTCTGACAAGGAAAGTCAAGAAAAAGTCACAGTGAATCATTTTTCTGATAAAAGACAATTTAGGAAGATGTAAAAAGAGATTTAAGGACATTTGGGCAAGGGCTGACAAAGAGCATTGCTCAGAGAAAGAAAAGATATCAGTGAAAGAGAATTTTTATTCCTTTTGTCTATTTTAATAAAGTTAATCAATCAAGAATTTAAAGTATCCTTACTTAACACTTAGTAAATCAATAAGAAAGTTCATACCCTAAAAGGTCACAAGGAGGTCGACCTGCCCCCCTCTCTGTCCCTCCTCCAGAAGTGCTAGGTAAATTGAAAGGCTGTGATTGATTCCTGAAATGTGATGAGGGTGGAGAAAACCGTATATAAGTGGGAGCCTGAGAGAGATTCAGACATTCATTTGTCTCTTCCTTCAGAATGACTTCCTTTAGTACTGTTCCTCAGTGTACTTATACTAACAGGATACCTTGCAGTTTTTCTGTTCCTCCTCAAGAAAAAAAAACAATGGAAAGATAGGTCAGTTGATCTGACTGATCATAGACTGAAATAGAATACCTTGAGAAAAAACTGGAAGATATCTTGAGTAACCTCAAGACTCAGAAGGGAAATTCATCTCCCTACCTTCCCTCACTATCTAAGCCTACTTGACACAGTTCTTGTCCTATCTCAGTCCAGTCCATTTCTTGTTTTGTTCACCCCATCCCTCCCTCTGCTCCACCCATCTCTCCCCTTGCTCAACCCCTCTCTCCCCTTGCTCCATCCATCCCTCCCCCTGATCAACTCATCCCTCAACCTATTCAAACTATCTCTCATTCCACCAAACCATCCCTACTTGGCCCATGTCTCCCCCTGTCCCTATCACTCCTCCCCTTCCCCTTGCTTACTCCATTGCAACCCAAACAAAAAAGCCAAAGAGCAGTAATTGAAGATAATTCTGTTAAAAGCCAATTCCTCCTAAGGGAAGAATAACAAATGGAAGAATTTAGTGAACATTTAGCATCATATACTTTTACTCCACAAGATGTTGAGAGATTCAAGTGTGAAGAGAGAATTGAACTCTCTTAGTTTTTTTTAAATGTAATCAATTAGCAACCTTTAATTTAATAAAATTATTATGATTATAAGAGTGGATAGATGGGGAGGCACAGTGATGAAGGAGGTGAAGGAATAGGGAGGTTTGTGTGCAAGGGAGAGAAAGACAAGGCCAGAATTGAGAGATCTGTGTAACTCTCCCTCTCTTTCAGACCTTAAACACAAAAGAGGGGTACCCCTGAGCAGATGTTGTGGCAGAGATGAACAAAGGCTGTGTCCTATGGAAGAGGCAAGACAGAAGCTGGAGATGGGTAAACTGTCAGTCAAATGAAGATTCCATTTGGAATGTGACTGGGAAATAGTTGGAAGCAAGAGCCAAATGCTTGACTGTTTTTGAGGATCTTTGGGTTGATGGCGGTGACTGAAGAAGGAGCTGGTTGTTTTTCTCTGGGACTTGGGATAATCAAGTTGGAGGTGACCTGGCTGATTCGAAGGAAGAAGAAAAGGACAATAGTTCTTATATCTCTCTCTCTGACTGGCTCTGTTTCATAATAGTGACTAAATTGCCTTTTCTCTCAATATCCTCCAACCTAGACCCACTATAGATAATAGGGATATCCCAGCCCTCTTACCCTATCCTCCACCTTGCCCTATTTTCCCAAATAAACCCCTTGTTTGACAAAGATTAAGAAATATTTCATTGAAATCTCACAACTCACAGTGGGTGACTTGAGGGAGACCAAAGAAGGGGGTAGGGAAGCCTGAAAGGCTTCTGAAGAGGGAGGTACAAAAGGGAGGAGGTTAGGCAAAAAGAAGATAACCAAACAACTCTGAGGTATCACCTCCCACCTAGCAGATTGGCTAACATGACAGCTATGGAAAGTAATGAATGCTGGAGGGGATGCGGAAAAGTAGGGACACTAATTCATTGCTGGTGGAGTTGTGAATTGATCCAACCATTCTAGAGGGCAATTTGGAACTATGCCCAAAGGGCGATAAAAGACTGTCTGCCCTTTGATCCAGCCATAGCAGTGCTGTGTTTGTACCCCAAAGAAATCAGAAGGAAAAAGACTTATACAAGAATATTCATAGCTGCACTCTTTGTGGTGGCCAAAAATTGGAAAATGAGGGGATGCCCTTCAATTGGGGAATGGCTGAACAAATTGTGGTATATGTTGGTGATGGAATATTATTGTGCTTAAAGGAATAATAAAGTGGAGGAATTCCATGGAGACTGGAACAGTCTCCAGGAAGTGATGCAGAGCGAAAGGAGCAGAACCAGGACAACATTGTACACAGAGACCAATACACTGTGGTACAATCGAAGGTAATGGACTTCTCCATTAGGGTCAATGCAATGTCCCAGAACAACTTGCAGGGATCTAAAAAACACTATCCACAAGCAGAGGATAAACTGTGGGAGTAAAAACACCAATGAAAAGCACCAATGAAAAGGGGCTAAGGGGAAATGACTGGGGAGAGACTCCAAATGAACACTCTTGTGCAAATACCAACAACATGGAAATGGGTTCGAATCAAGAACACATGTGAAACCCAGTGGAATCATGTGTTGGCTATAGGGGGTGGGGGGGGGAGGAAAAGAAAATGATCTTTGTCTCTAATGAATAATGGTTGGAAATGATCAAATAAAAAAAATATTTTTAAAAAGTATCCAAACAATTTGAACTTGATTGGTGAGTTAAATGGTTTTGAATAGTTTCTCAAAGTTTTTCAATGTAAATATTTTATTTTATGTAGCTTGTCATAATTTGTTTTTACAATGTGGGAGGTGTAAAGGTTTTTATGTGGCAGTTACTCTATGGAAGTGGTAGTAGTTCTCTCTCTGAGTGCTCTTAACAGGTGACATCTTCTTTTCTCTCTCCTCACTGTCTGAAGGTAGTAGAAAAGGGGGGGAAAGCCTGAAGGAACTAATGATTTCCTTTTCCAACTTGGGAAATACTAGTGACAGTCTACTGCTGTTACATAGATTGTTTTATCTCTGAGGAGACTAAAGAAAGATTTAGTCATTGGTTTAGTCTCTGAATCTGCTAAGGCTCAGAGTCCTACCTTGGTTCTTGCTGAAGCCCAACCAACTGGCCTTTGTTATTTTTATGACTTGGAGACAAAGTTAAGAATTATATTCTTCTTATAAGGATAATTGTATTAGTTTATTGTAGAATAGGGAAAATTTGTGTTAGTCAGATCAGGAAAGATTGGTGTAGCCTTTGGAAATAGGAGAAGAGGTTCCTTGAGGAACCAGGGACTTTTATTTTATGTGAAGTTAGAATCTTTTAGAGTTAGAAATCATTTTATATCCTCATATTCCCAATGAATAACTTATTTTTGTAAAACAAGAGTCTCCTTAATGTCCTTGTGCCTGGTCCTGAAAAGAAGTTCACTTATGAGCTTCACTTTACTTATATAAACTGAAGATACTTTGTAAGCACAGCAAGCAGAGTATCTAATCAATTTATATCCATAATCAATTCATTGAGTTGTTATTTTTACCCACTAGATAAGAGAGCTCACAAGTCACTTACTAGTTCACACCCCCAAAGGCCACAAGCACTGCCCCATCCCTGGACAGTGTTAGACTAATTGGGAGGTTATAGTTTATTCTTTTGAAGTGGGAGAGGGACAGGAAATGAAGTGGAAAAAGGACTATTAGAAGCAAGACCAAAGGACAAGATTCATTCATTCCTTCCTTGGTTCTTCCAGGAGGAGACCCTCTCTCTAGGTTGGTCTTTAGGTGGGACACTCTCTTTAGCTTGAGCTCTGATGAGATTTTTGGTGGTTTTGGATTCATTTGTGAGGAAGGTTTTCATCAAACTTTTCATTTCAGTATCTCCTGGCTCTTTGGATTTTGGCTTCCTAATTAGGACTTTGGATTCTGGTGAGACTTGATTTTGGATCCACATTTGTAGCCTGGATGCATAAGGATTAGGATTTAGGATAATCATAGCTAGGTGATTTTTTTACCTCTTTCCTCTATTTCCCTTTTTATTATCTCTACCTTGTTGTAAATAAAAGCTGCTTATAGTCATTTTGACTAGAGAAGTTAATTATTTTTATAATCAGAGATGACAGTTAAATTTTTCTCATTCTTATGTTCTCTGAAACCAATTCTAAATCTTAAACAAGGTAAATACCCTTTCCTTTGAAGATGAGCCTATTTGGGTGACAAAAAAAAAAACAACTTGAGAATATTTACCACATTTATGATCCCACATTAATTAACATGGAGTATTTGCTCTAAGCCTTTTTTAATGAGAAGAGAAAGAAATAAGATTCTCTCTCTTGTTAATGAGACCCAGGGGAGGGATGCCATTCAGTGGCCAAAATAAGACCCAAAATGGGACCATTATATTGAAAAAAGATTATTTACAATCATGTAGAGTTAGGAATGCAATATTCACTGCAATGGGAGCTTGCTCTGATAGAGATGTTATATGGATAAATTTCAAAAATCTTAAACAAAAGCATGATGAAAACCCCTCCCAGTTTATGGATAGGCTTATTGAGCTTGGAAGTAGATATATAGACCTGGATCTATCCAGAGAAAGGGATATCAGGCAAATAAGAAGACAGTTTGTAAATGACTGTTTTAAAGTGGCCAAAGATTGTTTTAAGACTAACTGCCCAAATTGGGCAAATATGGATCTTGAGAAATTAAGAAGAGTGGCAGTTTATGTCTTTAATGCCCATAAAAGATGATGAGAACAATGACTTAATGGAGTCATTAAGGAAGGAAATAAAAGCATTAACTGAAAAAGTTGAAAGAGGAAATTCAAATTAAGGATTGATCATAGCCCCTGTGCAAGAATCCACAAATTAAACACTAATGTGTCATTTCAGTGGAAAATGGGGTCACCTAATGATGAACTATAGAAAGTGGACTCAGGCATACAAAAACAAAAATTTCAGGTATAACAGTAAATTTAGGAATAACAATAATTCTAGAAATAATAACCCAAATGATACAAATCATGACTCACACCAAAACACCTTAAATGGGCTTTGTCCACATGGTACTCAGTGTGGGAATCCCCCTCAGTATGGAGGATTCCAGAGGTATGACCAAAGGAATCTAGATAAATGATGGTACTTTAGTTTGTCTTCATCTCTTACCATTTCTGGTTGTGATTGTACTGATGGGATACTTTCAAATTTATCAAATAGTTTACTCATTCCTCCCCAAGAAAAATCAACTGAAAGATAGTTCAACTGATCTCAAGGTTTGGATAGAATATCTTGAGAAAAAAAATGAAAAAATCTAAAGCTACTCAGTTTTTGCCTTTTCTTATATGATGCATTTCCAGTCTGGTCCAATGCATTTCCCGTCCAGTATGACCAATCTGTCCCCCTACTCAACCCATCCCTCCCACCACAAAACTAACCCACCCTGATCCATCTCAACACATTCGCTCATCATCTTCTTAGCCTCCTTGCTCTTGCCATAGTCACCTTCTCTCTTACCTTACTCAGCTTTTCTTTGTTCAGTACCCAAACCCAACCATCTCCCCCCCTGCACTTTAAAAATAAAATTTTGGTGAGTTTTAAAATAAAATATTTAGATTGATACACCGCTCAAAAGTGTTTTACTCGCCAATCAGGTTCAAACTGTTTAGATACTTTTGATAGAGGTAGTCAAAAGTTTTCTCAGTGATGAAGTGAAGCTCAAATGTGAACTTCCATTCAGGGCCAGACACAAGTATAATAAAGAGACTCGTTATGAACATAAAATGTTAATTAAAGCATTTAAGGATAAATAAAGGATTTCTAATTCTAAGCTATTCTAAATCCACCCAAAGAAACTCCCAGGTCCCAGAAGGAATCACTTCTCCTGTGTTTCACAGGCTACACTAATCCACCCGAATCTGACTAACCCAAATTCATGCTATCTAGAACAAAATTACTGCTATTATATTTATTAATCATAACTTCACCTTCAAATTATAAAATAGCAAAGGCTAGCTGCTTGAGTCTCATCAAGAATCTCTGTTAAGACTCAGAGTCCAAACCAAAGACCAGGTTTTTTTTTTTTTTTGGCCTTCTCAGAGTTAAACAATTTATAAAAACCACAATAGATATTCAATAGTGTTTCCCAAGTTGGGAAAGGAAAACACTGAGTTCCTTCAGATCTTTCCCTCAGTCAGAGAGAGAGCCAAAGAGGTTACCTCCTCCAATGCTGAGAGAAAGTCTCCAAGAGTGTGTCTCTGTCAACTCCCAAACTCCAGAGAGAGTAATTGACATAGAAAAATGGTTATAACTGTCAGCAGTTGAAATTAACATGCTCTCTCAGCTCTGCTTTAATCTTCAGTTCTTTACTCAAGCCAGTATCTTAATTTATCTCTCAACTAATAAAACAATACATATTTTCTAATATCATTCTTAAAATCCCCCACCCTTGAACATATGGAGAGATGAAAAATCTCTCTTGTATGCTTGCTATCCTATGTAATTCTAAAGCTATACCTCACCTTATTATTTTTATATTTCCCCAAAATAGTCTAAATTATATGCTTATCTCATCCTATTCTAATTGTTATAACTCCTGAAGCTATTCCCTTTCACTCATGGACATAGAGCAAGAATGGTTTCAAATAATTAGGGATACCAAGAGCAGGAACTGATAATATTACCTCTTTTAACTTTGCAATTGCTTACAAATGCTCTGGTTGTAGCTTCAGTGGATCTTTCTCAGTGTCTTTTGTAAAAGCAGTCTGTGGTTTTGTAAGTTCACCATAATTAGGTATCCATTGTCTGCAAAAACTTGTAGTTCCTAAGATAGCTCTGAGTTGCCTTTTGGTCTTAGGGGCACTCCGCTTTTGTATGCCTGATACTCTCTTTTGGGAAAAGCTTCTGGACCCCTCAGACAGCACAAACCCTAAATATTCTACTCGAGGAAGACACCATTGAAGTTTAGTTTTTTATATTTTGTGTCTCCTCTTGTAGAGCTCACACAGAAGACTTTTACTATCACGTAAACACACTTTTCAGATCGTGATACTAGAAGTAAATTGTCTACAAAGTGAGTAAGTTTACTGTCCTTAAACTGAATATTTTTTTCAAATCTTTGTTTAAGATTTGAGAAAGCAATGGACTTTCACAGAATCCCTGTGGCAAATGGGACCGTGTACATTTATTTCCCTGCCATGTGAATTGAATTTTTTTTTTGAGTCTTCACGTATAGATATCAAGAAAAATGTAGAACATAAATCAACCACAGTAAAATATTTTGAATGACTTCGGATAGATAAAATGATGGTAGCAGGACTTCATACAACTGGGTAAGATTTTTATTACATGATCATTAATACCTCTTAAAACTTGAATTAATCTATTGACTATTCTTCCTTTAGCATCTAGCTTGGGTTTTTTAACTGGTATAATTGAGGTGTTATATTCAAAAATGTATGGCATTATTATGCCTTGCTGAAATAACAAATTTATTATTGGAGTAATCCCATCAATGGCCTCTTTGCTAAGTGGGTATTGTGGAATGCATGGCGGTGGATCTCCGTTAGTCAGAACTTTAACAGGGGTTGCTGATTTTGATAAATCTACATCTGTAGAATCTGTAGCCCATAAGCCTTTTGGAATATCATCTGTTATCTGATAAATGTTATTCCCTTCCCCCTCTGATTCTACTGTATCTAGAAATAATACATGGAAAAGGTTTAGGGATTCTTCTGGGAGATTTAAAGAAATATATCAAGTTGGGGTACATACTATTGTTGATCTCAATTTACTAAGAAGATCCCTACCCACTATATCCATTGCGGAATTTGGCATTAAAAGAAAAGAGTGTACTACACTTAGAGCTCCAAGTGAAACCATTCTTGGTTCTAGCTTTTTGATTTTTTGAGTTCTTCCTCTCACTCACACATCTTCTACTGAACCCACTGCTTTTGCACTCCTCGGGAGATTTCTGCAACACAAATTTGGCAGCACCTATGTCTAAGAGACAATCATAAACTTGTGTTCCTATTTTTAGAGTTACTTGGGATTCTGTGTTATTATCTGGAGAATGGACAGGTATCACAGGAGCTAACACACTAGGTTTAGGAAAACCCAACACTTGTTCCTGTTCCTTATTCTCTAATTCTTCATTGATTTTTCTTGCACTAATTTCACACATTTTTAAAATCTCTTTGTTATTTTCTTTAGTTTTTATTCCATTGTCCATATTTCCTAGTACATTTTCCCCATATACTATATTTTTAACTGCACAGGCCTTGGCACGCCTTCATAATGAAGTTGTCCCTTTTTGCATATCAAGTTTTCGGGGATTCCCACCAGCTTTTTGGGAATATTTTGGATGAGCACCTGCCTTGATATATTCTTGGATGGTATTCAGGTCTGTGGCTTGTTGGGAATTATGGTAGCATTTGGTATCAAAATATTTTGGGTATTTTGGTCTCCCATACTGGAATGCATTATTAAAGACATTATTAAACCCATAATTTCTATATCCATTTTGCCTGAATCCATTAAAGTGATTAAATCTATTGCCTCAATTTCCCCTGAAGCTTTGTCCAAAGAACTGTCCCCTAAATCTTCATTCTCTCATGAGGTGACCTGATCTGTGACAAAGAAAATATCTTGGGGTTTGTCTATATTATTTGGGGTTGTAATTATTACTGGGTTTTCTGTAAATTCTTAGTGCAACTACGTTTTTTTCCTCCACTTTATTAGATTTCAGTTTTTGTTTAAGCTCTTTAATTTCTTTGGTTAAGTTATCAACAATATAATTTTCCTCTTCTGATTGCCCATATTTCTCATCTTGGAAAACATAATTAGCAATTCTCTGAATTTCATCAAGGCCCATGTCAAACCAATTTGGACAGTTACTCCAAAAATAATTTTGGACCACAGGGCATGCATTTTTTAGAACTTTCTGAGAATATGATTTACATTCTCATCTGTTAAAGTATCCAAACCAATCAATTGTTTTCACAGTCAATAATTCTATCTAGGAAAGTGGAGGGAGTCTCTCCCACTTTCTGCTTTAGGCACTCAAATTTAGACCAGGTTCCTGGGCATCTGGAATTTTGCCTCATAGTTTCAATTATTACCTCTCTGGCTGTAGTTAAGTCTCTGTACCCCACAAAAGAGTTATATTCCCAACAAGGACTCCAAGTTGGCCAATCGGCAATTTGGGGGTTATTATTAGTATCCTGTATAATCGGCTATTTCTCTCTTTTTGTTATAATTCATCCAAAAGGATGTCAAAGTCCACATAAGAAAGATTGTAAAGCTTAAGTAAATGCTTGAGCTGATTTAAAACACCCAGGGGTCTTCTTCATATGATGGAGTATTTTCCTTAAAATTGTCTATATCAGCCTGTATAAACTTTTTTGTGGCACATGAGATCCACTATACTATGCTCTGGGAACTCTATGTGTACCTCTCTTAGAGGAAACATATGAGCTAGTTTGCTTTCTAATGCTCCAGTTTCCATTTCTAATTTAGTTGGACTAACTGATTTAGTTGCACCCTCTAATTTAGTTGCATCATGTTTTTGAGATTCTGCTATTGTCATTTTAGCCTTGAGTAATTTCTCATATTGAGTTTGCATTCTATCTAGTTTAGGCTCTAGATAGTTCTGTTTTTAAATTAGATCACTCTTTGTAGTCGCTTGCTTGATGTTTGCTTTTAAATGTTTAAACACAACTGCCAAAGATTTGATCATCATGTAAAAGCACATGCAAAACAATAGTAGCACAGGGACATAAGAGATTAGTTGTAGGAGCGTCAATGAGAGTACTGGCATTAGAATATCACGGGCAATTACATTTTGTATAAATTCTGGTACAATAATGAAAATGAGAGAAGTCATATCTAATAGAGAAAATTCCATGGTGATTTTATGTAGCTAATTCACCAGGTTTTCTGAGAGTAGAGATTCTTTGTATCCAGTTGACTGGGAGATGGATATTGTAGCCATCTAGAGTTCAGCTCTAGCTCTTCCACAGACCCTGTGATGAGACAACAATTCCAACTGCCTAAATTGACAATTGGACCCTTAAAATCAGACAGGGTTTTTGTCCTATTTAGCTCACCAAAATGTAAAAATAAATTAGCTAATTATATAATAAAATATTTATTGAAATTGTTCAATATAAGGAGAAAGAAGGATTTCTAATTCTAAGGGAGTCTAAATCCACCCAAAGAAACTCCAAGGTTCCACAGGGAACCACTTCTCCTGTGTTTCACAAGCTACACTACTCCTCCCTGATCAAACTAACGCAAATTTACATTCTAGAAATAAAAAACTACCACTATTACCCTTATAAATCTTAACTTCACCTTAAAATTATACAATAGCAGAGGCTAGCTGTTTGAGTCTCAACAAGAATCTGAGTAAAGACTCAGAGTCCAAATCAAAGACTAGGTTTTTCTTTGGTCTTCCCAGAGTTAAACAATTTATGAAAACCACAATAGATATTCAATAGTGTTTCATAATTTGGGAAAGAAAAACACTGAGCTCCTTCAGATCTTTCCCCCAGACAGAGAGAGAGGCAAAGCTGTTACCTCCTCTAACCCTGAGAGAGAGTCTCTTGGAGTGTGTGTCTCTTCCAACTGCCAGAGAGCAACTTCCAACTGCCAAAGAGAGGAATTGACATAGAAAAATGGTTATAATTGTTGTCAGTTGAAATTAACTTTCTCTCTCAGCTATGCTCCAAACTTCAGTTCTTTTCTCAAGCCAGCCATTTTACTTCTTATCTCTAAACTAATAAAGCAATACTTATTTTCTAATATCATCCTAACAGCACCTTCCTCTGATCCTTCTTCCCCTCCCTGTCCACAATCCTTCCCCAATCATTTCTGCCCCATCCCCCACTCCACTCCCTATCTTTCTCACTATCCCCTGTGAAGATTAAATCAACTCTCCCCTGATTGTGAAGATTAAATCAACTCTCCCCTGATTGTGAAAATGAAATTACCTCTCTCCTGATTGAGAAGATTTAATTAACTCTTCCCTGGCCATTTTTAGATTTAACCACTAAAAAAGCATACAGCCAATTCAGAATTGAGTCAGAAGTTCTGTGACCCATGTGTGCAATAGTGGGTGACAAATCAGAATTGACTGACTGCCCCCTGGACAGTCCTAAGAAAAAGACTTAGCTATAATTGGTACAGATCAAATAACCTTTTAAAATGCCAAGAGACTTGAGGTCTCAACTTGACTTTGGAGGAGCTTAGACTTGAGATCTCAGAATGGTTCCCCTTTGGACTAACACATGATGAGTGAAAAGAGCTGGCTCCTTTCCTGGATTTTCTGAACAGACTAGCCTCAGGAGAGATCTACCCCTCTTGAGAGAGGCTCCCTGCATCCACAGGACCTCAACTCAAAGCCAAAACCCCTCCAGCTAAGGGTTAACTTGCCCTTCCTGCATTGAGCTAAATACTTATTGTGTAGCTTAGATATCTTACCCTATCCTCTCTCTGATTTTCTTACTTTCACACTTTCTATATTTAATAAATAAATTATTAAAATAAATCTTTTTGAATTTAATTAATTCCTGATGACACTACTCATGAATATTCCAGTCCAAACTTTTATAATAATCCCTTACATTTCTACCCCTTACACCCCCTAACCCCAGACCTCCCCCTCCCCCTTGAGTCACTTATTCCTCCTCCTCCCCTTACCTAACCCACTGAAAACCAAACATAGAACCAAGCATCAGAAACTGAAAATAATTCCATTAAAGTCTTATTCCCCTTAAAGGAATTACCTACCTTCAATAGTACTGGAGATGTGGTATCCTTGAGACACCATACACCCTTCACCATCACCCCAAGATATTGTGAGATTCAAGGAAAACACTCCTTCTCTTGAAGATGATCCCATTGGAGTTATAAAAAAAAACACTAGAGAGCATTGTAATAGTTAAAATAGCTGGGAGACATAAACTGGAGTGATTTAAATAGTGGAAGACTTAAATTGTGGCAGTTAAAAGAGTGGATCGCTTAAATTGTGACCGCAGAAAATATAGTTTCAAGACAGTGTCTTGTTTTAAAATCAATATATAAGGTGGTCGCCAGGGAAATATTCCCAATTATGAATATACCCAAGTCAACTTGGTTTTATAGAGAATTTAATTTGTACAAATAAGGAATTAAGAAAAGAGAGAGAGAGAAACAAAGGAAATAAATGAGAAAAGGATAGGCCAGCCCAAGGCAGCCCTGGCCAACCCAGGCCTAAGCCTTAAGAGAAAGATCAGTCAGTCTTTTATCACTCACCACAAGATTTGTCCAAGCAAGGATTCAGAGGAACAGAGTCTCCTCAGAGGGAGTTCCAGCGAGAGTCAGCCTCCCTCAGACTGTCTTCAACAGACTGTCTCAAGAGATTGTTGCTGAATATGAATGAATCAGAATGTCCCTGAATGAATCTGAGCTCCTATTTAAAGGGAATTTTCTCCTATGTCTCCTCCCCTAAGTTCTCACATCTACCAATCATAGTAGACATTTTTCAAAGGACAGACCATTCTTAGTTCACACCTGAGTAGACTAATCTTTTGAGTAATTCACACCTGAGTAGACTAGAATCTCTAAGTAAGTTTTCACCTCTTTGCTCCTTGTAAGTTCACAAATTGCCCAACCTTTATAGGTACTTATCACTCTTTTGTATTATATCCAAAAATAGGCATGGCTTAAAGAACGTTTTGTCTTACTATAAGTATGGGTTTAAGTACTTTTCATTGTTCAGCAAAGAGTTTACAACTTTATCTTCCCCTAAGGCATGCTTAAGTATGGTGAAGTAGAGTTCTCACATTCCTGATCAAGTACCTTCACTGCCCAAATGGGGAATGGTCCCAATAGGGAATGGTCTTAACCCAACCTTATGAAGTAGGGTCTGGGAAATTTTTAAGGTTCACAATCCTAACCTTATGAAGTAGGGTCTGAGAATTTTTTAAGGTTCACAGCATTTACCATACACTTGATCCCACATGGATTGAATACGGAAAATTTGCTCCAAGATATTTTTAATGGAAGGAGAGAAAAATAAAATCATTTCTCTTGTTAATCAGACCCTAGGAAGGAGAACAATTAATGGACTCCAGATTGACCCTAAATAGACTATGAACAGAGAGGATGATTACTTAAAACTATGCAAAGTTAGAGAAACATTACTAATAGCAATGAGGGTTTGTTATGATGGGCCTGGTACAGGAATGAAATTTGAGAATCTGAAGCAAAAAGACTGATGAAAGTCCTTCCCAGTTTATAGATAGACTTATTAAGCTGGGCAGTAGATTCACAGACCTTGATCTTTCCAGAGAAAAGGATATCAGACATATGAGAAAACATTTTGTAGAGAATTGTTGTAAAGTGCTCAAAGATTATTTTAAAACCAACTGCTTTAACTGGTCTAATATGGACCTTGAAGAATTGAGAAGAGTAGCAATTTACATATTTAATGGTTAGCAGAGGAAAGATGAGATAGCAGTGACTAGGAAGAGGCATTAAAGAAAGAAATTAAATTTTTAAGAGAAGAAATTGAAATTTTGAGCAAAATGGCATCAAATCTAGATTGTCTTTAGTGTTTAAGAAAGAAGGTAAAAATGGAAATGAAGAGGGAGCAGGAGTCAAGATGGAGGTATAGAGGCAGTGAACGTTCAGACCTCTGAAAACCCTTCTTTTCCAATTGCAAACTAAATGCTCCTAGGGGACTGAAAATCAAACCAAACAACAAGACAGAGCCAAGGAACCCTCCTGCTGGACTTAAATTAAAAGCTATGCCCCCCCCCCAAAGCCAGAATTAAAGAACACATGGTTTTAAGGGGAAGGAAGAAGGAAGGTCCTGGGACTCTTCCCCATCTAGAGAGCTAACTATACAGCAGGAGCTGGAACCTATGGACAGGCAAAGGCAATGGTCTGGAGGGTGTACCTTGCAAGCAAAGCTGTGCCAGGCTCAGAGCGTGCAACACAGGTAGTGGGGAAGATGATATAGGAGAAACAGAGAGCTCAGAGAGGGAGTCATAGTTGCAGCAGCAGAGACACTCCATATTCCACCCCCCTCCCAAGATTTTGGCCTCAAGGCACATCCAGTAATCTAGCCAGACTTAATTTCATCAAAGTATTCTGAGGGCAAGGAAGCTCAAGCTCTAACACCCCTCTCCCATAGACTACACTGAGAGGTTTACTGACAAAACTCCAAGAGTGAAGGCGGAAACAAGAACAAAACAACAACAAAATGAAATGATCAAGAGCTCAGACAACTGCAGGGAGTAAAGAAGGGGTAAATTTGAGCAAACAACAGAAAAAAAAAGAAATTACAATTGACAAATTCTATATAGGCAATGAACAAAGAGCAAATGGAACAGAGAAAGATGAGGGAACTCCCAGAAAAAAAAAACCACGAAAAACAAACAAACAAAAAAACCCAGCGAATTGGATACAGGCTCTGGAAGAAGTCAAAATACAATTCAAAACACAACTAAGAGAGGCTAAAGATAATTGAGAAAATAACTTAAAAAGCAAGATAAGTCATCTGGAAACAGAAAACAGTATCTTGAAAGCCAAAATTAATCAGCTTGAAAATGAGACAAAGGAGATGAAAGATAACCTCCAAAGAAGAAAAATCAGACCAGATGGAGAACGATGACCAAAAAACCAGGGATGAAAATCAGTCTTTAAGAAATAGAATACAACACCTAGAATTAAGTGGCTTCACAAGGCAGCAGGACACTATAAAACAAAATCAAAAGAATGAAAAAATTGAGGAAAATATGAAACATGTCATTCACAAAAAAGAAGATTTAGAAAATCATTCCAGAAGAGACAACTTAAGAATCGTTGGTCTACAAGAAGACCATGACAAAAGAAAAAGCGTGGACACCATACTACAGGAAAATATCAAAGAAAATTTCCCCAATATTCTAGAACAAGAGGGAAAAGTGGAGATTGAAAGAATCCACAGATCACCTCCTGTACTTAATCCCCAACTGACAACACCCAGGAATGTTATAGCCAAATTCAAGAACTATCAGACTAAGGAAAAAAATATTACCACCTGCTAAGAAGAAGTCATTCATATGCCATGGAACCACAGTGAGGAGAACACAGGATCTGGGGGCATCTACACTGAAGGACTGAAAG
Source organism: Monodelphis domestica (assembly GCF_027887165.1). NCBI lineage: Eukaryota > Metazoa > Chordata > Mammalia > Didelphimorphia > Didelphidae > Monodelphis > Monodelphis domestica. The sequence goes on from NC_077231.1 coordinate 116,528,612, forward strand.
GCATGGAATACGATATTCTGGAAATCAAGGGAACTAGGTCTACAACCAAGAATCAACTACCCAGCAAAACTGACTATATTCTTACACGGGAAAGTATGGTCATTTAACAAAATAGAAGTATTCCAAGCATTTGTAAAGAAAAAAACAGATGTGAACAGAAAATATGATACCCAAGCACAGAACTCAAGAGAATCATCAAAAGGTAATTAAAAAAGAGGGAAAAAAGAAAAACAAAAAAACCCTTTTTTTAAAAGACATCCAATAAGTTAAAATGATATGTATCCCAATAAGAAAAGAGATTATTGGTAACTCTTAAGAATTGTTATTATCACCTGGGCAGCTAGAAGAATTACACTTAGAGGGAACAGTGACAAACTGTATAGGGTGAAATGCCAAGACATAAATATGTACATAGATATATGTATGCATAAATATAAATATATATGTGCATATATACATTTATATACATAACTAGAGCTAAAAAAGAGGTTAATACTAAAAGAAATGGGAAAAGAAACAAAAAAAAGTGGTTAATTTATATGTCACAACGAAGCTCATGACTTGAGAGAGGAGAACATCAATACACTGGAAGGATAAAGAGATTGTAGATAGGAAATACTCAACTCTTATGTGCATTGAAATTGACCCAAAGAAGATAGAACAATCCAATCCATTGGGGAAAAGTATTGATTTGTGCCCTATAGGGAAGTAGAAGGGTAACAAACTGACTGTGGGGCAAGAAGTAGTACAAGGGAGGAAGACAGTGGAGGGAGGTAGTTTAAAAAGACTGCAAAGAAAATAAGGGGGAAATAAGAAGGGAGTGGGTAGAAAGAGAAGTAAAATAAATTTGGGAATTAAGTGGATTGATTAAAAACAAAAGATTGGTGTAGAAGGAAACAATGAAGGAAGGAAAGGCAGTATTAGGAGTAGAAATCAAAATGCCAGGAAATACACACTTGGCAATCATAACTCTGAATGTGAATGGAATGGACTCACTCATAAAAGCAAGTGAATAGCAGAGTGGATTAGAATCCAAAACCATACCAAATGACGTCTACGAGAAACACACATGAGGAAGGTAGACACACATAGGGTAAAAGTAAGAGGATGGAACCAAATCTATTGGGCATCAACTGATAAAAAGAAGGCAGGAGGTGCAATCATGATATCTGAAAAAGGCAAAGTAAAAATAGATTTAGGTAAAAGAGATAGGGAAGATAATTACATCCTGATAAAAGGCAGTCTCGATAATGAGGAAATATCAGTACTCAACATATTTGCACCAAATCGCATAGCATACAAATTTCTAAAACTGAAACTAGTGGAGCTCAAGGATGAAATAGATAGAAAAACTATACTAGTGGGAGACATGAACATTCCTCTATCAGAACAAGATAAATCAAAGCAAAAAATAAATAAGAAAGAGGTAAGAGAAGTGAATGGAATCTTGGAAAAATTAGTTAGTAGATGTGTGGAGAAAAACAAATAGGGACAAAAAGGAATACACCTCCTTTGAGGCAACACATGGTACACTCACAAAGTTTGACCATGTATTGTAATATTTATAGGGAAAGGAAATAGGATTGAAAAAAACGGGGATTTAATGGGAGGTTTGTATGGGGTATGGAGGAGTTAAGGGGAGAGAGGAAATATGTTTGGAGAGGCAAAGGAGGGAGATGCCCCCTGCTGAGAGGAAACAGCAGGGGTCCAATGAGGTCTTTGAATGACTGAAACTGAAGTTCAGCTCCCTCTATGACCAGAAAAGATAGTCCACTTATCTGACTGTGAATTTAAATGATATAAAATTTAAAACCCAGTTGGAATTTGAGTTTTTCTCAGCTTCTGACCTGAGGCCAGGCCCCAGAGGCTGGCAGAGGGTCCTCCCACTCCCGTCCACTCTATATCAGTTCAGTTTTGTCTTTTAGAATCTTCAGGGTAGACAGAAAGCCAACAAGAACAGGTCTAACCTTCAGAGGTGCAGGGGCCTGAATCTTCAGGCTGAACCAAGAAGAGGCGGCACACCACACCAGACAGGGCTGAGCAAGCTCTTCTCTCCTCCAACACCAGGAAGCAAGTCCCCACACGGCAGGAAGGAAGTGCTAGTCACAAGACCCCACTGCCACTCCCACTTGGCCCCTTCCCCCACAAACTGTCAGTCTAATTTCCTTTCCACAATCATCCCCTTTTTTTTGTTGTGACCTTCCCAAGGTCACATATTTATATTATAGTTACCAATTTACTAAATCTACTCTCAGGAATTCTTAGCAGGAAAGTTTGGGCAAGGGTAGTTTTGGGGTTTTACAATAAATTCAGTACAAAACTATTATAAGAAATTTGAATCTTAGTGCTAATACTACTTACTCTAAGTTAACTAAAACTAATATTCTATTTACAGAAATTATTTAAATATAATACAACAATATACATTGTTCCACATCATGATGTCAATCAAATAAAAATATCTATTGATCTTTCTATTTGCCTAAGACCTTATGGAACTAACTATATACATATTTACATTTTGCTTAAATACAATTTCAGACACTTGTTTATATAAACAAGGTCTCTCAATATGTTAGTGTTTTTTGTATTTTGTGTTGAATAGTGTTGTGTTGAATTAATACTTATCAAGTTTCTTCAGATTTCCACTTCTCATGTTGACTGATGGATCTCTTCTTTCTTCCATGTTATGTAGTGATGCATGCTATTTCCCTAATATGTGAAATTACTTTTGTTTTATTATTTCAAAACACTCAGTCTTACAAATAAGTCTTGTTTTCAAACTGTCCTCTTCTTATATAAACAAATTTACAAAGTTCAAAGTCTTAGCTGTCCATTTCAGTTTTTCCTCTTTGTTTCTTGTATTTAGCATCTTTTCTTGATGTTTTTCCTCTGGGCTGGTTTAAAATCTTTTCCTCTGGGTTGCTTTTCCTCTGGGATGCTTTTCCTCTGGGTTGCTTTTCCTCTGGGATGCTTTTCCTCTGGGTTGCTTTTCCTCTGGGCTGCTATTCCTCTGGGCTGGAAAGTTGTCTCAAACATTATGTGTCACTATTATTTCTTTGTGGTGTGCTTTTAAATTAATCAGTTTTTGTTTTCATTTCTCAGCAGTATCTGTTGTCTAATTATCTTTGATGTCTGTTACAGTGGTGTTGAACTTTTTCTGGTTTCACGTGGGAACAGTGAAACCACGAGTCTTTCCCTGCAACTTTTATAGCTGTTTGGGTAGTAAGCAATACTTCATGTGGTCCAGTCCATTTTATGTCTGTAGCCAATTTTCTATTGAAATTTTTTAAGTATACTATGTCTCCTGGTTTGATGTTGTGAAAATTGTAATCCAGGGGTACTGTTTGTTGTATGAAGCCCATTTCATGCAATTCTGCTATTTTTGTCTGTAAAGCTTGTATATATTTTGTTAATTGACAATCTCCACCTATCATGGCAATGTAAGATGGTTTACAAGTCCTTCCTTGCCAAATTGAGTGTCCATATAGCATCTCAAATGTAGAGAAGTGTAAATCTCCACTGGGTCGTGTTTTAAGATGGAACAGAACTATGGCATAATGTTTGTCCATTTTTGGTGTGTTTCTCCACAAAATGTTCCTGTCAATGTTTTAATGTCTTTATTTAATCTTTCCACTTGCCCTGAACTTTGGGGATGATAAGGTATGTGGTATGTTACTTGTATTCCTAGATTTTTTATAAATTTCATTTAATATTGACTGAGTGAAGTGACTTCCATGGTCTGAGTCCAATTTTGAGGGAATCCCAAATCTAGGTATGATTTCTTTTAATAGGATTTTGACCACAAATGCTGCATTGTTCTTTTTGGCAGGAAAAACTTCTAGCCATCTAGTCAGTCTGTCTATGATGACAAGGCAATACTTAAACCCTTTGTCTTTTGGCATATTGATAAAATCTATCTGTATGCTTTCTCGTCCTCTTTTCCAAGATAAATCCTAGGTATTCCACTTTAGGCATGACCCATTGTAGTTTTGATTTGGAAACTTTGTGACCTTTCTTATATAGCTCTAGGAGGAGTTTTTTACTTTCCTGGTAACAAACTTTAGCAGATGGGGATGCAAGAAGAATGTCATCCACATAGTGCACAATTTTGCTTTCCTTGAATCGGACATTCTGTAAATCTTGTTGCAAAATTTGGCAAAATGCTGTTGGGCTATCACAGAATCCCATTGGTAATCTTCCCCATGTCACTGAGTCCCATTCCAAGTGAAAGCAAAGATTTTTTGGCTTTCCTTTACAATTAGAATGCTAAAATAAGCACTACACAGAGCAACAACAGTATAATATCTAGAGTTACTTGGGATTTCTGAAATTATTTTAGATGGGCTTGGAATGACTGCATGGGACTTTTTCACAAAGTTATTTACTGCCCTTAAATCTTGGACCAGTCTCCACTGAACTTTTCCTTCAGAGTCACGTTTTGTTTCCTTTATAGGTATTATTGGTGTATTATATTCTGAAATTGTTGGGATTCAAATTTTCTGATCCAACAAGCTTTGGATAATTGGGTTGATTCCATTGATGGCTTCTTTACATAGTTTGTATTGTGGTATCCTTGGTGGTGTCCCTTCTTTAACTTCTACTTTTACTGGTGTTGCTGACTTTAGAATCCCTACATCTGAAGAATGTGTAGCCCAAAGTCCTTCAGGTATATCACTTGGTATTTCAAATATTGTATCTTCATTCTGAATTTGTTCATCATCCACTTGCCCCATGAACAGCAATGGATAATGTTTTAAAGAGTCTTTGGGTAGATGTAGAAAGATTTTCCCCGATTTATCACATTGAATAGTTGCTCCAGTTTTACAGAAAAAGTCTCTCCCAAGAAGGTTGATTGGGCATTCTGGGATTAACAAGAATGTGTGTTCTGTTGTTAGGGGTCCTAGTGTTACCATTTTTTATTTTAGTTTTGGTACTCTCTGTTTTTTCCCTGTATCCCCCATTATTTGTACGTAACTTGTGATTTGGCTGTCTTCGGGAGATGTTTTTAAAACAGATTTAGTTGCTCCTGTATCAATTAGAGCTGGGTAGATCTCATTACCAACTTTTATCATGAGCCTTGGTTCTGTGTTCTTATTTTGTTGACACACTTGGACCATAGGTACCTCTATTTTTATTTTATTCAAATCCCAGTCTTGTTCTTCATCTACAGACTTTTCTTGTTGCTCTCAACATTCACTTTGCAATTCATCATCAGTTTGCAATGGAATTGCATTATCATGGAGACTTAAGGATGGCATAACAATGTTTGTGTTTGCTTTTTCTTGTGCAGTTACTATTGGTTGGAATTCTTCTGCATAAGGATTTAAGGTTGACTTTTCTATTATATCATTGGTATTTTCTTTTGTAATAGCATCCCTGCTTTCCATGCCATTGTCTCCAGGAGGTTTGCTAATTTGAATGTTTTCTGTTATTGCATTTTCCTCCCCATTGGACCCTTCTATTGTTAGTTCATATGCTTCAATTAATTCATTTACAGTTTGTGTTTTACAGACTGTTGACAGTTCTGTTTATTCCTCTTTCTTTGTAGCTTATTCCACTGTTCCAAAAATTTTCTCTTTAATCTCAGTTACATCATTATCTAATTGGATTTCTTCTTCTATCTGTTCTTTAGTTTTATTTTGTGCTTTTGGCACCCCACCTTCTATCTGCATGCAGTCTCCTTCCTTTTCATTTTTCCCTTTTCCTTTTCCATTTTCCTTTTTGATGTTACCCCATACACCTAGCTTCATAACTGACTTTGTTTGGCAGCACCTGGGACTACTTGCGAATAACGTGGCTTCGCTCCTTGTTGGATGTACCTCTCCATGGTTTCTAAATTTGGTGCTTGCAATGATTTCTTGCAATTACAATCACAACATTTTGTATTTGTTTGTGTATTATTGCTGCTATACTTTACATTGCTTTTCCAAGAACTCTGTTTGTTATTAGCTTGGAATAATTGTGCCTTTAAATAACAGTCTCGAACCATGTGACCCATTTTTCCACAGAGGAAACATCTGGGTAAATTTCTCCTTTGATTGCTTTGTGTGTAATTTCTTGTGGGTTTGTACGCTTGCAGAGTGGCTAGATTTTTTATTTCTTCAATTTTTTTATATTTACTTGAGCTATTTGCCTCCTTGAGCTTGGCTTTAAGGTCTTTTATTATTTCATCCTTTTCCTCTAGCATTTCTTTATCACCTGAAAATATGTAAGTTGCAGTTTTTCTTAAATCTTCCAGACTTAGTGTTTCCCAATCTGGGCATTGAAGTTTAAAATTGTAGCATCCCAAGCATATTCACATCTATGAATCATAAATAACTGTATAGCTACTGTGTCTCCAAGCACAAGGTTTTACCAATAAGGTTTGTGAATGTAACCTTGAAATGGCCATGCAGCCCTTGCCTAAGACAAACTCATTAACATTTTGGCTCAGAGTACTCGGGGAAAGGGCGGGTTGAAATCTACATGCCCAAAGGTGTTCCCTCTACCTTGCTACCCAATCTTAATTGTCTATACTCAGTGATGTGATTGTTATGTGATTGGAAACACCTCCTTGCTTCCTCAACAATAAAAGCAAAGGCAAATCCTTTGAACTTCCTCTTGGATCTTCAATCTTCCCTAGTAATCTCTCTGTCTCCCTCTCTCTCTAAAGCCTCTCCCGAGGCTATGGCCCTTGTCGGCTTACATTCTCCACCTTAATCTTCTCCTCCACCTCGTGTTCCATTGATCCTCATATTTTTCTCCAAAGGGACAAATCATAGGGGTTGCCTGCCCTATTCAAACACTGACTTGTCCATGGCTTTCATTCTCCACCCTGGTTCTCGGTTCCCTATCTCTCCTCGGGTCCCATCACAAAGGTGAGCCCCTTCCCTTGTGGGACCCTGCTGGTCAGGGAAGTCAATTAGGGACACCCCACAAAAATATGACCTAATAGGTGTGTTACTGCCTTTCACAAATTGTCTCCTCATGTGTTGGAGATTTTTTTCAGTTAAATTTTCAAATCCAAGCACATCCTCTGCTACTTCAATCACTCTATTGAGGAACTTTGATGGATGTTCCCCACTTTCCTGTCTCAATTTCTCAAATTATCCCCAAGTATCTGGTCTTTTTGAAAAATTTTCATTGCCTCTAATAAGTCTTCTCTGGCCTTTCTTAGATAAGACCCAACTGCCACTCCCACTTGGCCCGTTCCCCCACAAACTGTCAGTCTAATTTCCTTTCACACAGTATTAGGGCATAAAAACATTGCAAACAAGTGCAAAAGAGCTGAAATAATAAATGCAACCTTCTCAGATCACAATGCAATGAAAATAATAATTAGTAAGGGTAAATGGAGAGACAAATCAAAAATTAATTGGAAATTAAACAATACAATTCTCCAAAATTGGTTAGTTAAAGAACAAATCATAGAAACAATTAATAACTTCATTGAAGAAAATGACAATGATAAGACATCTTTTAAAATCATGGGATATGTAATGATAATTTTGGGGTTGTGACCTAATCTAAATTAATTTTGGTCACCAGGGAATATCACAAATAAAATACCCAAGTCAATTAGTAAATTTAGTGGTTCAATTAATATAGAGGAAAGGAATTAAGGAGAAGGGAGAGGGAAAAGGTGTAGGATTTCTCCCGCCTGGCCTGTGCAAGGAGGAGTTCAAAATCCTCCCCCACGAGGTCTCTGAAGATTAGTGGCTTTCTAAGAAGGTAGTGTTTGGAAGGTAAAAAAGAAACAATCAGCCTAAACTCTGATAGAGCTCAGTAAAGGTGCCTCACCTAAACTAGGCTACTCAGCTTCTCCCAGTAAAGTATCCAGAAAAACTCACCGCCAAACCAGACAATAGCTGCCACCATGCCAAGATGCTGGAACGCTTAACACACTCAGCAAGCTTCCACCAGTCACCTCTCCACTGCAAAAGCCGCTGGAGAGAGGAAGTGATGTGAAATATATTGACAGTTTTATATCACTTTCCTGAGTCTCACCTGTACCAATGGTAGCTTAAGCTTGACTTAGTACAGCCCAGGGGTCTATCAGCTGTTTCTGCTTTGTCACTTGCTAGCACATGTCTATCATAGGCCATCCTCTTAGATTAAGGATTAAGTAATCCTTAAGTATGGGTGTAGACATTCATGATTTTGTTAGACTAAGTAGGGTGGAGTAATCTAAAGGTCATAGATGCAGCCAAAGCGACACTTAGGGGGAAATTCATATCATTGAGTTCATATATTAACAAATTAAAGAGGGCAGAAGTCAATAAATTGGGCATGCAAATTAAAAAACTAGAAAGTGAACAAATTAAAAACTCTCAGATGAAGACTAAATTAAAGACCTTCAAAATCAAAGGAGATACTAATAAAATTGAAAGTCAAAGAACTATTGCATAGAAGCTGGTACTTTGAAAAAACAAATAAAATAGACAAAGTACTCATCCATCTAATTAAAAAAAGGAAAGAAGAAAACCAAATTGACAGTATCCAAGATGAAGAGGCCTCACCTCTAATGAAGAGGATATTAAGGCAATCATTAAAAACAATTATGCCCAATAATATGGCAATAAATATGCCGATCTAGGTGATATGGATGAATACTTACAAAAATATAAATTGCCTAGACTAACTAAATAACCCCATATCAGAAAAAGAAATTGTACAAGCCATCAAAGAACTCCCTAAGAAAAAATCCCCAGGTCCAGCTGGATTCACAAATGAATTTTATCAAACATTCAAAGAACAACTAATCCCAAAATCATACAAACTCTTTGACAGAATAAGCAAAGAGGGACATCTACCAAATTCCTTTTATGACACAAATTTGGTACTGATTGCAAAGCCACGCAGGTCAAAAATGGAGAAAGACAACTACAGACCAATCTCCTTAATGAACATAGATACAAAAATCTTAAATAGAATACTAGCAAAAAGACTCCAGTAAGTCATCACAAGGGTTATTCACTATGATCAGGTGGGATTTATAACAGGAATGGAAGGACGGTTCAATATTAGGAAGAAGATGCACATAATTGACCATATTAACAGACAAACTGACAAAAATCACATGAGTATCTCAATAGATGTAGAAAAAACCTTTGACAAAATACAACACTCATTCCTATTGAAAACAGTAGAAAGCATAGGAATAGAAGGGCCTTCCCTAAAAATAATAAACAGTATATATCTAAAACCATCAGCAAACATCATTTGCAAAGGGGACAAACTAGAATCCTTCCCAATAAGATCAGGAGTGAAACAAGGATGCCCATTATCACCTCTATTATTTAACATTGTACTAGAAACACTAGCTGTAGCAATTAGAAAAAAAGAAATTGAAGGAATTAAAATTAGCAGTGAGGAGACCAAACTATCACTCTTTGCAGATGATATGATGGTCTACTTAAAGAACCCCAGAGAATCAACCAAAAAGCTAGTCAAAATAATCAACAACTTTAGCAAATTTGAAATGCCATGGGCGGGGTCCAGCCTCACTCATGACTCCTGGGGTTCCTGACAGGCGGTGAATTATCAGTGGAATGACAATGGAAGACAGCTTAATCATTATGGCCATGGGACTGCTTTGCATCTGATGGCTGCTCTACCATCCCCATGCCTGGTTTTTGTTTTTATGTCCATCTTCTTGGCACTCAAATACATTACTTGACACACATGTTCAAAGAGAGATAATTGGAAAAGTGATACATTCACTTTTAACAAATCACTTGATTAGCATTCTATATTTTTGTATTGTGATTAAAGACAGAATAAAGGGTGCAAACAAGATAAATGATTTTTTGAAGGTGGCTTAATTTTCTCATTACCCTGTGAGAAGTTTTGAGCTTACAAACAATCAAGGAAAATTACTTATTGCTTTTTAATAAAATGGAATAATTAATCAGCAGTTCTTAAAAGACAATTCAATAATCATATCATTGAGGTTGAGGGGTACTAGGAACATAATTCAGATTTAGATGGATCATTTTTCAAGGTTTTTTACTTAGAGTTTCTGAGTTACTGATTTGTGTAATCGAGTCACTGAGGCATACTGAAGCTTGATCTACTTGTACTTATTATATGGGCCTTTATGATTGATTTGTGTGCTGGCTTCATGAGAATAGGTTTCTGCGAGTGGGAAGGTTTTGGGCTTGGCCTATAGTTGTGGTTTTGCTGGGAATCATGTACCTAAATAAAAGTTAACACATGATAGTCTTTGGGATTGGGTTTGAGGGTCTGATTTTTTTGGTAATGTTTTGGGGAATTAGGGTACAGGTGTTTTGCTCTTGCATTATTTCTTTTGAGACTAGGAGGAATAATAGTCATGCCAATTCATAGGTAAGAGGCATTGATGAAAGAGGCCATGTAGAAGAGGGACTGGGTAGGCAATCACATCTTGCCAAGGACCACTCTGTGGTCTCCTTAGCAACCACGTGTGACTCTGTCAAGGTGTTGTGGTCTCATGGCTCCCAGCATTAAAGGATACAAAATAAACCCACATAAGTCATCAGCATTTCTATATATCTCCAACACATCTCAGCAACAAGAATTAGAAAGAGAAATTACATACAAAATCATCATAGACAATATAAAATACATAGGTATCTATCTGCTGAGACAAACACAGGAACTATATGAAACACTTCAAAACACTCTCCACGCAATTAAAACTAGATCTAAAGAACTGAAAAAAAAAAACATAGACTGTTTATGGGTAGGATGAGCTAACATAATAAGAATGATAATCCTACCCAAATTTATTTGTTTAATTAGTGCCATACCCATTGAACTACCAAAAAGCATTTTTCCTGAATTAGGAAAAAAAAAAAACCATAACAAAGTTCATTTGGAAGAGGAAAAGGTCAAGAATCTCCAGGGAAATCATGAGAAAAAAATGCAAAGGATGGAGTCTTTGCAGTCCCAGATCTCAAACGATACTATAAAGCAGTGATCATCAAAACAATTTGGTACAGGCTAAGAAACAGAAAGGAGGATCAGTTGAACAGACTTGGGGTAAGTGACCTCAACAAGACAGTCTATGACAACCCTGAAGATCCCAGCTTTTGGGACTAAAACCCACTATTTGATGAAAACTGCTGGGAAAATTGGAAGACAGTATGGGAGAGATTAGGTTTGGATCAACATCTTATGCCCTACACCAAGATAAACTCAGAATGGGTGAATGGGTGAATATAAAGAAGGAAACTATAAGCAAATTAGGTGAACACAGAATAATATACTTTTCAGATCTTTGGGAAAGGAAAGATGTTAAAAACAAGCAAGAGATAGAAAAAAATAATAAAATATAAAATCAATAATTTTGATTACATCAAATAAAAAGTTTTTGTATGCAACCAATTTTAGAAGGTAAGCAACCAATTGGGAAACAATCTTCATAACAAAAACCTCTGACAAAAGTCTAATTACTCAAATTAATAAACAGCTAAATCAATTGTACAAAAAATCAAGCCATTCTCCAATTGATAAATGGGCAAGGGACATGAATAGGGAATTTTCAGTTAAAGAAATCAAATTACTAATAAGTACATGAAAAGGTGCCCTAAATCTCTTATAATCAGAGAGATGCGAATCAAAACAACTCTTTGGTATCACCTCACATCTAGCAAATTGGCTAACATGACAGCAAAGGAAAATAATGACTGCTGGAGGGGAATTGGCAAAGTTGGGGCACTAATGCATTGCTGGTGGAGTTGTGAATTGATCCAACCATTCTGGAGGGCAATTTGGAACTATGCCCAAAGGACACGAAAAGACTGTCTGCCCATAGCACTGCTGGATTTGTACTCCAAAGAGATAATAAGGGAAAAAAACATGTATAAAAATCTTCATAGCTATGCTCATGGTGATGGCAAAAAATTGGAAAATGATGGGATGCCCTTCATTTGGGTAATGGCTGAACAAATTGTGGTATATGTTGGTGATGGAATACTTTTGTGCTCAAAGGAATAATAAAGTGGAGGAATTCCATAGGAAATGGAACGACCTCCAGGAAGTGGTGCAGAGTGAAAGGAGCAGAACCAGGAGAACATTGTACACTGTGGTACAATCAAATGTAATGGACTTCTCCATTAGTGGCAATGCAGTGATCCTGAACAACTTAGAGGAATCTATGAGAGAAAACATTATCCACATTCACAGGAAAAACTGTGGGAGTAGAAACAATGAAAAAAAAAATAACTGCTTGAATATATGAGTCCAGTAGGTATCATTGGGAATATAGACTCTAATGAAAATCCTAATTCAAACAACAACAACACGGAAATAGGTTCTGATCAAGGACACTTGTAATATCCAATGAAATTGCATGTTGGCTGTGGGAATTGTGGGGGTAGGGGAGGGAGGGAAATAATGTGATTCTTGTAACCAAATAATAATCTTCTAAAGTGGCCAAATAAATTAATTTTTTAATAAAGAACCCTCCCCCCCCAAAAAAAAGAAATATAAAATCTGAATTTGTGGTTTCATTGGTATAAGTGACTCTTAAGGGAGATCTTCCCACCACAGTGGCAAATACTTATAATTTATGTTAAAGAATTACTGAGGATATGGAGAAGTTAAGCAATCTGGTTACCTGTGGTCATATAAATATTCTGTGTAAAAGGTAAAATTTTGCCCCCAAGTGTTCATGGTGTTAAGGTCAATGATCCATTTTACCTTACTTCCTTTCCATTTCATTGTTTTTTATATGAAATAAAAATCTCATCCTTTCGCATTTTACACAGATTCTCTTGAGTCAAATAAACAATTAGCTAAAAAACTGGAAACAAAGAAATATAATATATCTAATAGGAATAATAACTGATCTGGAAACTAGATTGAATAGAGATATTTAGTCGACCTGAAAGCAGTGGACAAAAAAGAAGCAGAGACATAATGCCCTCAACTCCTTCAGATATCCCACTCCCATACCAAGGTTTTCCATATTCCCTCTCCTCTCCTTTGACACTACCACCATGCTAGGGCAGGTTCTCATTACCTCATGCTTGGACTATTGTAAAAGCCTGCTTGTGAGTCTGCTTGCCTCTCCTCCCCTAGCTCTTTCATGATGGCTTTTCTCTTTCCCATTTATGAAAAAGAGTAAAATGAAACTCATTTATGTTTTCCATAAGCCAGAGATCAGTCAGAGAACAGCAAAGCCAATACAATTTGGAACCGAGATATCCTGATACTTCATCTAGTACTTTCCCATATCACTTTGAAAACTGAAGGTTTCATTTTCCCCTAGCTGAAAGAAAATCGGTTCTATATTTTATTTTCAACAACCATGAATGTCCACTAGACGCAGAGTAAATTAAATAATAGGGGATTATTTCATTGTCCCTGGGCCAAATCACTCAAGTGCACTTGAACAAAAGCAAGAATATACTGTTGGTGAATTTCTGAGAGGGAATTCCTGAAAAACCCAAGGAAGATTGTCTCCACTACAATGTCTACTAGACAGAAGACCAGATTACATCAAATCCACATTAAAAGGTAAAGGAATGTGTTAGCCCCCACAAGAAAGCCTGATGCTTGTAATAGCTTCAGATTTCTAGTATACAGATTTGTTTTAAGTGTCGTCAGGTTTAATGGTTTAAATTTATGGTCTCCTTAGAAGACATTTCTAACTGGAAGATCTCTAGTCTATTTAAATGGACCAATACGATGTAGTCTGCCCCAATAAGGAAATTGGTTTGGAAAGCCCTATGTTACATATACAACCCTTGACTAAAAAAGCCAGTTGTATAGGATCTTCTCCTCATTGGCGGTATGGGAAGAGTTGGTGAGAGAAAAAGAGATCTGGGTTCTTCTGGCTTCTAGGTTTGAAAGAGATGTGAAATGATAGCCTCTCTTCATGTTACAGAAGAGTGAGAAAAACTCTGGACGAAGGACCTTCCGATCTCTGTCATGTTCTTATCCCCAGTTTGCCACACTAGAGACCTTGGAGAATTCTTATTAGGAGGGGATCAAAGACACACACACACACACACATACACACACACAGACACACACACACAGACACACACACACACTCACACACACACACACACACACACACACTTTCTCTCTGTCTCTATTTCCCTCTCTCCCTCTTCTCCCTACCACCTCTCTCTCTGTCTCTCTATCTCTACCTCTCTGTCTATCTCTGTCTCATTCTCTCTCAAAATGAGTTACCCTGCTCATGATGGAAGAGCACCTTCATATGTATTGACTCATGTATTATTATATGTTTGCTTTCTCTGATTTCTACTTTGCCATTGAATTAGATAAATGTGTATCTTTGCTATTTCTTCTGTTGTAGTACTAGAATTTGGTGGGAAGGGATTCAGCCAGCACCCCTGCTCTCTTAGGAAAACAGCCTCTGCCCCCAATCTCCTATTTCCTCTCCTTGCAGGAATTAAAGTCTCCCTATGAGAAATGTGGGGAAAGATGCCAGTGTGGTCTATTCTTGCCTCCTGGTGAACGATGTCTAGATAGACACAAGTGGAAATAAATAATCTATATGAACAAAACAAAAATAACACACCTCCCCCATGCCATGTTTTAAGTGCACTATTTGTGGGGTCCTGAGCAGCTGAGGACTGTCATATGCAACAGGACTTTGGCAATGCAATCAAAACAGAATAGAGGTAGTTGGGTTCAGTTTTTATATAGTGTGCTGTAGAAGAAGGTCAATTAAGCTGAGTGTGGTAAGTTTAGTCTTCAGTACCATGGGAAGTTGTTCAGTCAGGCAAAATAATCACATAAGAAGCTGGTTTTTCTTCTATAATTTATGAAGAGTAATAGAATTATTTTTGAACACCTATACATGTAAATTGATACACATAAAAAATATCACAGTAATGACCCAAACCTGTCCTGGCCCTCAGTTTCTAATATTGATCACTAAGGGAAATGGAATGTGTTACCTAAGTGAGGAATAAAAGTCCATCTCATGTCTTCTCAAAATCATTCCACTGTATATTTTCAGATTGAAAAACAGGAAAGCCTACTTTTACTATATTCTACTATGGTGTCCAGTAGAAGACAGATAGATAGTCAACAAAAGATACCAATTTCAACAAATACATTTTTTATTATTAATGACATTACATTTGAAAACCAAACTAATAAATATAAGCCAAAATTTACTCCAAATCAGATGAAATGAAATAATTACAAATAGTTGACCTGGATTGGGTGCTAGGGTGAGTGTTAATAATTCATTTAAAAGATCATGGTGGAAAAATGTAGCCAAAAGTAATTCAGCACCTTGTGAAACTGGGAGAAAGAGTTGGAATATGCCACACCTGAATACATACTTAATTCCTCTCCTAGGCAGTGTGGTACACAGGAGGAAACTAATATCAAGATTTCTACATTGAAAGGAAGGGATTTGAATGTGCTTCCAGTTTTAAACCCATGATCCTGTCATCTAAAAAACAATAAAATTTGAAATGATAATCAAATAGAGAAATCCATTTAGACAAAAATCTTCCCTCATTTGTACTGTCCAACTGAAAGCAATCTGTTCTGAAGATCTAAATTTTCCAGCAATGTAATGGAAGTTGAGGAAGATGTTCCAGTTCTCAGAAAAGGGGAGATTGATATTTTCTTCACATTCTAAAATGAGAAAGAAATCAATGGTGAGATGCAGGATATTAGTGAGCTAGATGAGGAATCCCCCTTGCCCTTCCTATGAGTAACTTTTTTTCATCCAATTCAAAACTGTCATTAAATCTATTATTCCAGTGATGGACAATTGTAGGGTGCAGTAAGACCTCATTTTTTGTAGGGAGAAATGGGCATGAGAAGGGGGTCACAGCTAATGAATCCTCAGTGAAGATGAGAACAGAATGCAGGAGCTCTATTTCTTCAGCAAACTTACAGTCTTATTCTTCTTCACTCATCAATCAGATAGATCTCTCTACATCATTACCATCCCCTCCTCTTAAATGTCTAGCCTACAGTGATCAATAAAAGGTTTCACTAAATCAAAAGAACTAAACATGAAACAAATTGGGGGATGATGAAGTCAGCCTTATCATTACCATGTAATTTCAAAGTTACCAAGAAGCTCCATGCATGTAGATGAATTTCTTCCATTCCCTCCAAGGTATACCTCCCAAATTGTCTTAAATATTATTATTAATCCTTTGTTCAGATTTTCAGACATTGGATGAAATACAAGTTCCCCAAAAATAGCTTATACATAAATTTAACTTCATCTAAAAGTTATATTTTATTGTGAATCCATTTCATAATAAGGTCTTTTCTTAGAAAGTAGGGATTTTTTCTCATAAGTCCTTGAAGGCACAAGTTTTGCTACCTGAGGAGTTACTATTTACTGTGGAAAACTTTATAGAGCAAAAAATGGAGGAAAGCACCAAAGACAGTTTTCCACTCAACATGTTGCCCAAAGCTGTCATTGTATAGCCAACCAATTACTGCTATCTAGGATCCCTTCTTTTAGACCTCCATGACATTCAGGCATGTCAAGTCAACAAGCAGATTCCTTATTACTCTTATCTAAGGTAGAGCTGAAGAGGAAAGTTATCCATGAAATTGCTTTGTATATTATTATCACTCCTGTGCCTGAGAGTACAATACCACTTGGAACAAGATAGCAGTGAGTATAAGAGGGAAACATGCTTAGTGAGAAGTTGGACAGTTTGGAATGTCCTGCATCTATAGAAAAAAATGGGGAATTAAAGAAGTCCAAACTACAAGACACAGGAAGAGGCAAAGGCAGACTCTAAGTTCATTCTTCTTTTAACTGATCAATGACTCTTTTGGTAATAAAATAAATTCAAGCAACACAAATCAGTGAGCCCTTTTAAGCACTTACTCTGTGCCAGACACTGAGCTAGGCATTGGGGTTATGAAAACAAATAATGAGGACTGATATTAAATTTTCCTATAGTATCCATGATAATTTTTTGTGTTCAGTCAGTATTGGGGCTTCCTCTGTCTATTATGATGTCCTAGAGCTCCCAGGTCCCTTTAGAGCACACAGGGAGTACACTTTCCATGCCTTCCAGAAAAGGAATTGCTCAGTGATGGGTAAGCCATCCACAGTGGAAAGAAAAGAGGAGGTACTTGAAGAGATCCAAGGTCCTTACCTGGTTAAGTTGTTGCCTTTTATATTTAATAGCATGAAATGCAGTCTGGAAAGAAGAAAATGAAATAGATCAGATTTAAACAATCCACAAAACCTACTAGAATGTGATTCTAGTATGAATTCCTCAGTTTACAGTACCATGAACAGCTAGAGTTGACTCCTGGAGAGAAAAGGACAGTGGAAGAACTGACTGTACAGTACTAACAGAAGACCTGACTAAGTGTTATGGAGCCATAACATAAAGGTTGAGAGAAGGAAGCAAGATTTAGTTGGAGGAGGTCAGTGATATCATGATCAGCAGAGATGATGGTTGAAACTAATTGAATTAGACATGAACACTGCCTTATAAAATCTGATAGAAGAGCCCCACTATTGCCAGGTACCTATAGAAAACTGGAACATAAAGTTCAAGGATGGACTGGAATGGGAAGATGTCTTGTTTGCAATGATCTTGTTTATTTGTTGGTTTTAGAAACTATGCATGCTCATTTAAAATAATATGGATTCTTCACTTAACATAATCAGAGCATTGTTATTATATTGTTTATAAATTTGATTCTAATAAAATATGATTCATTGGCTGGCAAAATCTACTAAAAAAACCATCGGAAAGATGGTGATTTCAATATTATAAAGATAAGGCAATAAGATTACACATGGCATCATGTCTTTTGGACACTCTCTATAGGATCCTTAAGAAAGACTTGTATGACTTGACAGAAAATGAAAATAGATCCAAGAGAACAATTTACACAATGACAGAAATTAATGTAAAAGATAACCAAAAAGAGATCTCAGAAATTAATCAACTAATGACTTCATTAACCAGCAACTTCAGGAGATTAAAAGTCAAGAGAGTGATTTCCTTTAGGCAGAGAAATGGTTGACTAAATGGGTAAAAAAGGCACGTTTTCATAGGTATTGTCAATATGTTGAGTTGCTTTGCTTGATTTTTTTTCTTTTAATAAACTTAGACTAGAAAAGTATAGGCACATATAAAAAAAAGAAAGACAATTTGTAGAAATTAAACAATATAAAGAAAAGGCTTGGAAATACTATAAAAGAACTTAAACTCTTACTGAAGAACAAAAAAAGAGAAATGAAACACTGCCAAGGACCTAGAAACCAAATACTAGAGATGAGTCTTTTGCCTTTCTTGTCCATTATAGGTAAATCAGTCTGAAGAAAAATAAAATTAAAAAGAAAGTTCAAATTAAATTACCTTTGTTATAATCATCCTCAGTCTGGCTTCCATAGTAATCTGAGAAAAAATAATTGAAAGGCAAAATAAGGCTATTTCCGTTTTTGATCCTTTTATATACATGATGGTCCTGAAAGGTTATGTTGGAGGAAATACTTGTGATTGAAAATGAATTGAGAATTCTAACAGCAGAAGAAACTTAAATCATTCCTGTCTTTTGGGTCACAATATGAAGAAAAGTATTTCTGTAATTATAAAGGAATAGGCTAACTTACCATCAGGGTTGTCATAATCTGAGTTGTATGGCACATAATCGACTGTGGGAAACAATTCAAAGAGAAAATTAGTCCATTATAGTCACTGACATGTTTTACCTTTGGGGTGACACTGCAGGGATAATGGATGGGCACATGAACAACAAGAAGCCTCACTGGTCAGGGGACTGAAAAAGTGTCCAGCTAGCTGGGTGACCCTGGGCAAGTCATTTAGCCCCAATGGCCTAGTCCATACCACACTTCTGACTTACAACTGATATTGAGTATTGATTTTGAGAGAGAAGATAAGAGTTAAAAAAAGAACAAGAAAAGTATCCAGAATGGCATCTGGAAAGCCAAGGTAATCCTGAAAAGGAAGTAGAAGCTGATGGAAACAGATGACCCAGGGGAATTTCCTGAGGTAAAAATCTCAGAGATAAAAGAGAAGGGGAAAACCCCTGTGACAATACAAGGACACAAAGTGCAAGACTGTAGTACAATGGAGAGCTCTGAATTTTGAATGCAGACTGGAAAAAGAATATTTGAAAAATGAGAAGCTTTTGCAGTAGTCAAATGTGATTAAGACAAGGACAGGAAATATAATGAAAGGATATAAGGTCTTCCTGTGTATCTGCTGAAGAGGAGGAAGAAACCTATATCATGGCTATGAAATAGGACAGAGGTTGGGAATCTTTAGCTTTTCCTGACCATTTATAAGTAATTGAAGTTGAAGAAAAATTCCTGAGTGAAAGAAGGGGCAATTTCACTTACTGTCATTTTCATTCTGTATCTGCATTGGTAGTTCTTCCTCTGCAGGGAGAAAAAAAAGATCAGAGAGAATACAAATCCATTTCTGCCATGAACTGTTCTGGTTTCTTGGGAATGGTGGTGAGGCTACAGAAGAACAGACTAGAGATTGAAAGGGCATCCAGAATGCTATGTGAAGGGGCAGGACCTTCTGGAAACCAGAGAGCAGCCTATAACATGGGGAGATTTTCTGAAATCGATTTTCATAATTAGGGCTGGAGGGAAAACTCCAGTCATCATGCAATGACAGGAAGTTGGGAATGTTGGTGGACTGTAGAAGAGGGAGCACATCTGGCTTCCTCAGGGGGAAGTATTGATGATGTCTAACATCATCTTCTACTGAAGACAGTTAAAGGAACAAGAAGTTTCAGGAACACATATTCCTCTGCAATTTTTTCACCAAAGTCCACTCCATCTTCAAGTGTGGTACTGAAGAAACATGCCAATGGGCACTGTTAGGGAACAACATGGAGATGGATGGCAGAACTGTCCTTTATAAGGCATATCTATAGTTGCTGCTCTATGTGAATCTGCTTAGCCATCGGAGGCATCAGGGGAAAACAAAAACTGGGGTTTAGAGAATACTTTTCATTTGCTACTACCAACCCTAGATCTGGAAGGCCAAGATCTCTAAGATCACTATGAAGGCTAGGCTCTGCATCCATCTATCACCAGAAAAAAGCCTTAGGGTTTCTTTACCTTCTCATCAATTGACATTTTAAAAAGTATACGATAACCAGAAAAAAAGGAATAAAAACCAGGCTCAGCCCAAAGTATAATTCTCAGGCCAGAGTTCCATTTACAAAAGCATTAAAATGGAGTCCTTTAGGCTCTATCCTTTCTCTCTCTCTGTCTGAGAGTTATGAATTTAGAGACTTGAGGAATTATTTGAAAAATAAGAGATATCTTTAGAAGATGAAAAGGATCAAGGCAAGATCTAGAAATATTCTAAGCCCTTACTATGGGGGACCTGGGGAAGAGGAAGAAAAAACTCAGTTAGACTTGCAAGGATTGGAGCCAAGAGTCTCAAGTCTTTCTTGTCCAATTACAAGTCAGAAAATCTTAACAAAAAAAATGTTTGAATAAGGAAAGAATCAAGTTAACTTACCATCACAGTCATTCACAATATGTTCTATTTCTTTTTCATCCGATATCACTGGGGAAAAAAATAGGAATACACAGTCATTCCTGTCATTGCCACTTCTGACCTCCTGGTGAGACAGGGTGCCATACCAAAGAACAAGGGCTGCTATTCTAGGAGGGAAAAACTATCTAGAAGGGCATGAAGAGAGAGCCGGGGAATTTCATAATGTCAGTAGCAGATGGAGGGATTGTTTATACAAAGGAGTTTCCTCAGTTCTCCTCATATGATTAGGGTAAGGGGGTAAACCCAGACATCTAGCAAGAAACAAAGGTCACAGAGTAGGTAGATCTAGGTGAGACAAATCAGTTGCATTGTATGCTACCATAAATGGAAAAGACCCAAGTCTAAGAAAACAAGACAACTTGCTTTTTTGTATCCACTTCATCAGATCCTGCTCATCTTGTGTAGTTTCAGCTGGTGCTAGATAAGGAAAAAGAAAGTAGGAATGATGTCATGATGGACAAGAAGTGAAAGGATTCCAAGAAATGTCTCTTTCTTAGTCTTTACAAAAGTGTAAGAAGCAAGGGGTCGATACAAATGTCCCTCCAACAATCTTTTGGGACCTTTTAGGACAGAGGTCTCATTCACTGTTAGTCTATGTCTGTCCTTCCACTGGACATAAGGAGAGCTGACCCTGAGTGAATCTAGAGGAGACAAAAGCTCCATCACACTCTTTAGAGATGTTTTCTGCCACCTCTCTATTCACCCCTTTCAGGATTTTTGTCTGAGGGAGGTAAGAATAGAAAATCCAAGAGAAGAAATGATTCTTATTGAACTACCAATGTGATGCTTCATTTTAGAGCCACGGTATAAAACCCAAAATCCCACTCCAGATTCAGATGTTAGTATGCAATGTAGTTTAAGAGAGATTTTATCATATACAAAGAAATTAGGGGAAAAAATCAAACACATAAGAGGCAAGTTCAGGCTAGATGTGCAAGTCCTAGGTCAGGGTTCCAGGAACTACAGAAATAAAGACTGAAGGAAATGTCTGAAAAATAAAGTCCATCTGTAGAAGTATTTACATCTTTACTAGAGGACAGCTAGTGAAGAAGAATAAAAGTGCAAAGAAAATCAGAATATAGAGTGCAAGGCCTAGAGATGAGTCAAAAGTCATTTCTGGCTATTTACAAATCAGTCACAAGTCCTTCTCTCTCTGTGTTTCTTTGTCTCTGTCTCTGTTTCTCTCTTTCTCTATGTATCTGTCTCTCTTGCTGGGTTCCTGTGTGTGTATCTCCCTCTCTGAGGATTTCTACTGAAAAGAAATTTTAAAGAAGTAAAACGTAATGACAACATTGATCTTTCTGGGATCAAGGTAAGACTTGGAGGGGTGGAGGAGGGGGGACTATATCAGAAGATGAATATGGACTACAGGTCCTAGATGGAAAATGTATTTATGGTGGCATGTGTAGAGTCAGAGAAATTCTGAAAACTGAAAAACACCCAGGAGATTTGGAAGACCTGGTGAAGTATTCTTTTTTTCTCTAATTTATATATTTTTAATTTTTTAAATCTTTTTCCATGTTTACATATTTTATTTTCTTTCCCTCTCTTCTTCACTTAGGTCTCCTGGATCCAACAAGCATTTCCACTGGGTTATAGAACTGTTATCACTTATAGCTATTTCCATATTATTCATTTTTGCAATTGGTGAACATTTCTGAGTTCTAATCTGCAAGTTAGGACCCAGGGTTAAATTCCATCAACCATGAAAGAAAAAGTTGGTGGGAGAGTTGATGGACAGGGATGAGAGGTAACTGGGAAAACTTACGTTTTTTATACAAGTAGAAAAGACTTTTGGCTATAAAAAATACCAACTCACCCTTAGTTACTTGCTTCTTCTCAGGAGCAACAGTCTTTGGCTCATTCTTTGGAACCTCCTGCTTGGTTGTAGTTTGGGGGGGTGCTGAGAATGCAAAAAAGAAATAAAGACTAGGAAGTTCTAAATTTAGAATTGAGATTGGAGTAGATGTTTAAAAAAGACAGGACATTTAAAGAAGTCAAAAGGGATGAAGATAAGACCTAGATATACCAAGAAAGAATTTCAGCTTGCAGAAGATAAGAGGAAGAAAACAGAGAAGAGCCTAAACATTGATGATGGACTGCAAGGACTTGGAGATAAAAGTCTCAGTCTTTCCTGGGGGAACATTTGGGAAGTAAAACCTTAGAGTTGTGAGAGAAGTTTAAACTCCAGTGACCATGAAAGCAAGGTAGGTGAGAGAGTTGGTAAATTCAGGAGACAGAGAGCAGGGTGGAAATTTTTATATCTTAAAAAAAAGGAGAAATGGCCCTTGCCTAGTGGGAAAACAACAACAACAACAACAACAAACTCACCTGAAGTTACTTGGTTAGTCTTAGAAGCAGATGTCTTTGGAGTCTCTGGATTGGTTGTAGTATTGGCTGGTTCTGGAAATCCAAAAAAGAAAAGAGAAGTGATACTATGCCTAAACAGAGAATGAAATAATCTAAAAGTAATCGATGTTGTTGTTGGTTTTTTAACCCTTACCTTTTGCCTTATCATTGATACCAAGTAGTATTTCCAAGGCACAAGAAACATAAGGGCTAGGAAATTGTGGTTAAATGACTTGACCAAGCCCACACAGCTAGAAAATCCAATGTATCTGTACAGTTTCTAAGTCAAGATCCAATGTGCTAGACCAATGGAATAAGTTTCTCTCTCTC
Source organism: Monodelphis domestica (assembly GCF_027887165.1). Lineage (NCBI taxonomy): Eukaryota > Metazoa > Chordata > Mammalia > Didelphimorphia > Didelphidae > Monodelphis > Monodelphis domestica. The sequence goes on from NC_077231.1 coordinate 116,551,792, forward strand.
TCTTTCTCTCTCTCTCTCTCTCTCACTTATGTCTTGCTTACTTTTTCTTTTTTCATCTCTTTCTCTGCTCTCTATCCATCTATCTGTTCCTTTCTCTCCTTGTTTTTGTCTCACTACCTGTCCTTCCCTTTCTTATCTCTCTCTCTGTCTCTCTGCAAAGTATAGAGAGGCCTAAATTTTAAATGGAGGCTGGAATGGATATTTGAAAAGTAATGAACATTATAGAAGTCAAAAGGTATTAAGACAAGGAATTCTGAACACAAAATGGAAAAATGTTGCCTTTATCGAGGGATATCTAGGGAAGAGGAACAAAAATGAGAAGGGCCTAAAAATTGATGTTAGATTTTAAGGATCAGTGGAAGTGTCTCAAGGTGTCTGGGTCATTTAGAAATCAGTTATTCTCATGAAAAGTGTTAAATGATTAAAAAAAAAACAAGTAAACATACTGGATGATACATGACACCATATTTCCCACTGAGATTGGGGGATTTTGATGGAAAAAAATTCAAATGAAGGACAAACTCATGCCTGTCACTGACTCCACACCTCAGGATAAGGCTGGGGAACTAAATTAGATGATGGAAAAGGGTTAACAGTCTGGGTACAAAATGTATTATGGTAGCATATATAGAATGAAGGAAGTTCTGGAAATAGAGGAGCACTTGAGAGATGCCGGAGACTTGGGGAACTTTCCTTTGGTCTAATCTCAGAATTGAGCCTGATTGATAAATGTCATCTACCATGAATGTAAGGTAGTTGGAAGAGCTGGTAGACTCAGGTGAGAATTAACTGTCTCTCTCTGTCCCACTGTCTCTGTCTCTCTTTCTCTCTGTGGCAAAAGAGTTGAGTTATCAATTTTAAAAGGAGACTTGAGGGGATATTTAAAAAATAAATGAGAATTATTCAAGCCTAAAAGAATCAAGAAATAACCTGGAAATACCATTACAGCATGTAAGCCTTTACTAGAGGATAGCTGAAGATGGGGAAGAAAGCTGAGCATGTATTAAAAACTGGAGTTACATTGCAAGTCCTTGAATATCTGCACAAAGGACTCTCTAACTTAAGGTCATAATCAGTCACAACATATTTTCCTTCCTGATTGCTTGTTTCCACTCAGAAGAAATTTTAAAAGTATACAAGCTGGGGCAGCTTGGTGAGATGGTGGATAGGCTCCTGGTCCTACAGTTAAGAATACCTGAGTTCCAATCAAGATTCAGACACTTTCTTGCTATGTGAACCTAGACAAATCACTTCACTCTATTTGTCTCAGTATCCTCTTCTGTAAAATAAGCTGGAGAAGGAAATGACAAACCACTCCAGTATCTTTGCCAACAATACGCCAAATAGGGTCATGAAGAGATGAATATGACTGAAATGATTGAACAACAATAAAATGCAAACTCATTAACTCCTTTGGTCTCTGAAACTAGAATGTGAGAGGGTTCTACTGGAGCAACCAGGAACTATACTGACATGAGATGCTAGATGGAGAGGCATTGAAATTCTGGCAATTGGACATCAATTAGGGAATACAGAAGACATGAGGAGCATTTCTGAAGGCTCATCTCAGAGTTAGAATTAGCAGTTAAACTACAGTGACCATGAAAGGAATATAGGTGGAAGAGAATGCACCCAAGACATTGGCACAAGGGAATGAGGTTGGAAAGGATCTTGATGGAGGAAAAATAAAACTCACCTTGGGGTCCCTTCTGAGATCCATCAGCAGTGGGATCTGTCTTAGCCACAGCTGTAGTTTCTACAGGTTCTAGAAAGCCAAAAACAAAAGCCAAATATAAGTTATTTCATGGCTGAGAAAACAATTTTATTTCACCTGTAGAAAAGAGTTGGAAGAGATGACAAAATGGGCCCTTAAAACAAGGCATCAACCAAACAGAGAATCATCAGCTTACCTGGTTTTGATGTAGGGGCAGACATCACCAGAGAGAACAGAGTGAAGGCAAGGATTGCCTCCTTCAGCATGGTGCTCAGTGGTAGGTAGACCAGGCAGAGAATGAAGAGCACTGGTTTGGGATATCTTGGAGAATACCTAGACCTTATATATATATGAAGTCCCCAGTCCCCCAGGCTTCCTCATATCCAGCTCTGTCCTATCTATTATCTGTCCTCAAGGCAGCATTCCAAAATTTAGGAAGGAAAAGTATGCCCCTGGAGGAAGGAAGGAGACAAAAGTGTGGAGGGGGTAGCAATTAGAAGGGGGAAAAAATAGGAGCTAGGCTTTGAGGGGGATTGGAGAAAGATCTGATAAGCAATGTATCTGCAAAGAGTGAGCTCCTCCATAGACATACCTACATTTTTCAGCCTTTTCAGAGATAGAGGAAAAATTCTTCTTCTATCAGATGACTCCAGGGATGATCATTTCAAGCTTCAAGATTTTGTCTAATCTCAGAAGGTATCTGCAGGCTCCACTTGAGTCAGTGTGTCAGCTCCTGGGGAGAGATTCACCTCTATTATTCTTTCCTTTCTACATGGTTCATTCCCAAAGATGGGTCTTCTGTGAAAAGAAAAGACAGAAGGCTGTTTTCTCTGACAACCAAACAGAAAATTTTCATTTATGCACAAAATATAACATTTAGAAGAACCTCACAGGCCATCTTTGCTTCCTGATATCTGAGAAGAAATCCCCCATATAACATCTCGGACTTTCTTTTCTCTCTGTCTTCCTATTTCCTATGATTATTAAGAAGATGAAACATCTTTATTTGTGAAAAAGTGTTTTGAGAAGCTTGAGTTTATGTAGATATGAAAAATAGTGGTTATCAAATTCTTTTCACAATTAAACTTTAATAACTTCAGTTGAACATATGACCTAAAGCACCCTGTACATTATATATAAAAGCTAAAACTTTAAACTTTGCAAACTTTTAAAGCACTATGATTTGATTTTTTAACCTTTGACAAAAGCACCATCATTTCTGACACTTCTTTCAAACTGATTTTGAGTTGTCACTCAGTAATTTGATAAATCACATTCATGAAAAAAATTAACCCCAAATCAATAGCCCTAACATGAAAATATTTAAGAATTCCCAATTTTCTTAAATGAAATTAAGATGGTCAAATGAACAAAGGATTTTTGCCTAGTTTGCCCAGCACCTCTCCCAATGTAGAAAAGACACAAAAGGAATTCTGACAAAGAAAATCAAGAAAAAGTCACAGTGACTCATTTTTCTGATAAAAGACAATTTAGGAAGATGTAAAAGGAAATTTATGGACAATTTGTCAAGGGCTGACAAAGAGTATGGCCCAGAGATAGAAAACATGTCAGTGAAAGAGAATTGTTATTCCTTAAGTTAATCAATCAAGAACTTAAGTTATCGTTACTTAACACTTAGTAAGTCAGTAAGAAAGAAAGTTCACACCCTCACTCCCTCCCTCTCCCTCCTTCCTCTATCAGTGCTAGGTAAATTGAAAGGCTGTGATTGATTCCTGAGATGTAATGAGAAGTACTGATGGGTGAAGAAAACTGTATAGAAGTGGGAGCCTGAGAGAGATTCAGACATTCATTAGATTCTTCCTTCAGAATGGCTTTCTTCAGTACTGTTCCTCAGTGTACTTATACTAATAGGATACCTTGCAGTTTTTCTGTTCCTCCTCAAAAAAAAAAAAACAATGGAAAGATAGGTCAGTTGATCTCAAGACTGAGATAGAATACCTTGAGAAAAAACTGGAAGATATCTTGAGTAACCTCAAGACTCAGAAGGGAAATTCATCTCCCTACCCTCCCATACCATCTAAGCCTACTTGACACAGTTCTTGTACTTTCTTAGTCCAATACATTTCTTATTTTGTTCACCCTATTCCTCTCTCTCTGCTAAACCCATCTCTCCCCCTGCTCAACCCCTCTCTCCCCTTGCGCCATCCATACCTCCCCCTGATCAACTCATCCCTCAACCTATTCAACCTATCTCTCATTCCAACAAACCATCCCTACTTGGCCCATGTCTCCCCCTGTCCCTATCACTCCTTCCCTTCCCCTTAACTACTCCATTGCAACCCAAACAAAAAGCCAAAGAGCCGTAATTGAAGATAATTCTTTTAAAAACCAGTTCCTCCTAAGGGAAGAATAACAAACCAAAGAATTTAGTGAACATTTAGCATCATATACTTTTACTCCACAAGATGTTGAGAGATTCAAGTGTGAAGAGAGAATTGGACACTCTTAGTTTATTTTTAAATGTAATCAATTAGCAACCTTTAATTTAATAAAATTCTTATGATTATAAGAGAGGATAGATGGGGAGGCACAGTGATGGAGGAGGTGAAGGAATAGGGGGGTTTGTGTGGAAGGGAGAGAAAGACTAGACCAGAGTTGAGAGAAGCTCTGGGTAACTCTCCCTCTCCTTCACACCTTAAACACAAAAGAGGGGTGCTCCTGAGCAGATGTTGTGGCAGGGATGAACAAGGGCTGTGTCCTGTGGAAGAGGCAAGACAGAAGCTGGAGATGGGTCAACTGTCAATCAAGTGAAGATTCCATTTGGAATGTGACTGGGAAACAATTGGAGGCAAGAGCCAAATGGTTGGCTGTTTTTGAGGGTCTTTGTGTGTTGATGGTGGTAACTGAAGAAGGATCTGGTTATTTATCTCTGGGACTAGGAATACTCAAGTTGGAGGTGACCTGGCTGATTTGAAGGAAGAAGAAAAGGACAATAGTTTTATATCTTTCTCTCTCTGACTGGCTCTGTTTCATAATAGTGACTGAATTGCCATTTCTCTCAATATCCTCCAACCTAGACTCACTATAGATAATAGGGATATCCCACCCCTCTTACCTTATCCTCCACCCTGGTCCTGTTTTCCCAAAATAAACCCCTTGTTTGACAATGATTAAGAAATATTTCATTTCATTTCTGCTCTTCCAACTGCCACTCTTCCCTCCTGCCAACATTGTAAAATGGTTCCTCAGTCTCAGTTTCCTTTCCCCAAATCAAGAATTTGAATTACTCCTTCTTAGTGTTTGTTAAGTCACTTATAAGGATGATTTTTGAAATTAAGTCTTGTTACTTGAGTTTAGAGGTAAGAAGTGGATAAGCTGGCTTGTCAAAAAATTAGAGTTTGAAATAGATCTGAGACAGAGTGTCAGTTTCAGATGTTGATAGTGTGTATTGTAAGGATAATATTAGAAAATAAGTATTGTTTAATTAGTTTAGAGATTAGAAGTAAAGTGTCTGGCCTGAGAAAAGAACCGGAGTTTGAAGGAGAGCTGAGAGAGCATGTTGATTTCAGATGTGAGAGTTATAACTGTTTTTCTATGTCAATTACTATCCCTGGCAGTTGGGAGTTGCTGTCTGGCACTTGGCAGAGACACACTCAGAGACTCTCTCTCAGGGCTAGAGGAGGTAGCACCTTTGCCTCTGTCTGAGGGAAAGATCTGAAGGAGTTCAGTGTTTTCCTTTCCCAACACTAGTGACTAGCATGTTTTTTATAAATTGTTTTACTCTGAGAAGACCAAAGAAAAACCTGGTCTTTGGCCAGAGTTCTAACGGGATTCTTGTTGAGAGTCAGGCAGCTAGCCTTTTCAATTTTATAATTTGAAGGTGAAGTTAAGATTTATATAGATAATAGTGGTAGTTTTTATCTAGATAGCATAAATTTGGGTTAGTCAGATTAGGGAGGAAAAGTGTAGCCTGTGAAACACAGGAAAAGTGGTTTCTTGCAGAACCTGGGAGTTTCTTTGGGTGGATTTAGAATCCCTTAGAATTAGAAATCCTTCCTTATCCTTATTTTGAACGACTTTAATAATTTCTATGTTTATAATAAGAGTCTTTTTTAGCATCCTGATGCATGGCACAAAAGGGATATTCACATTTGAGCTTCACTTCATCCCTGAGGATACTTTTCATTGCTTCTATTAAAAAGTATCCAAACAGTTTGAACTTGATTGGCGAGTTAAACGGTTTTGAACAGTTTTTCAATGTAAATATTTTATTTTATGTAGCTTGTCATAATTTGTTTTTACAGTGTGGGAGATGTAAAGTTTTTTTATGCAGCAGTTGCTCTCTCTTTAAGTGCACTGAACAATGACATCTTTTCTCTCTCCTCACTGTCTGAAGGTAGTAGAAAAGGGGGGGAAAGCCTGAAGGAACTAAGTGATTTCCTTTTCCAACATGGGAAATACAAGTGACAGTCTATTGATGTTACATAGATTGTTTTATCTCTGAGGAGACCAAAGAAAGATTCAGTCATTGGTTTAGTCTCTGAATCTGCTAAGGCTCAGAGTCCTAACGTGGTTCTTGCTGAGGCTCAACCAGCTGGCCTTTGTTATTTTTATGACTTGGAGACAAAGTTAAGAATTATATTCTTCTTATGAGGATAATTGTATTAGGTTATTGTAGAATAGGGAAAATTTGGGTGATTCAGATCAGGAAAGATTGGTATAGCCTTTGGAAATAGGAGAAGAGGTTCCTTGAGGAACCAGGGACTTTATTTTTCATGGAGTTAGAATCCTTTAGAGTTAGAAATCATTTTATATCCTCATATTCTCAATGAATAGCTTATTTTTGTATAAGAAGAGTCTCCTTAGTGTCCTTGTTCCTGGTCCTGAAGAAAAGTTCACTTATGAGCTTCACTTTACTTATATAAACTGAAGATACTTTGTAAGCACAGCAAGCAGAGTATCTAACAATTTATATCCATAATCAATTCATTGAGTTGTTATTTTTACCCACTAGATAAGAGAGCTCACAAGTCACTTACTAGTTCACACCCCCAAAGGCCACAAGAACTGCCCCATCCTTGGGCAGTGTTAGACTAATTGGGAGGTTATAGTTTATTCTTTTGAAGTGGGAGAGAGACAGGAAATGAAGTGGAAAAAAGGACTATTAAATGCAAGACCAAGGGACAAGATTCACTCATTCCTTCCTTGCTTCTTCCAGGAGGAGACCCTCTCTCTTGGTTGGTCTTTAGATGGGACACTCTCTTTAGTTTGAGCTCTGATGAGATTCTTGGTGGTTTTGGATTCATTTGTGAGGAAAGGTTTTCAGCAAACTTTTCATTTCAATATCTCCTGGCTCTTTGGATTTTGGCTTCCTAATTAGGACTTTGGATTCTGGTGAGACTTGATTTTGGATCCACATTTGTAGCCTGGATGCATAAGGATTAGGATTTAGGATAATCATAGCTAGGTGATTTTTCTACCTCTTTCCTCTATTTCCCTTTTTATTATCTCTACCTTGTTGTAAATAAATGCTGCTTATAGTCATTTTGACTGGAGAAGTTAATTATTTTTATAAACAGAGATCACAATTCAATTTTTTTCATTCTTATATTCTCTCAAACCAATTCTAAATCTTACACAAGGTAAATACCCTTTCCTTTGAAGATGAGCCCATTTGGGAGACAAAAAAACTTGAGAGTATTTACCACATTTGTGATCACACATTAATTAACATGGAATATTTGCTCCACGCCTTTCTAATGAGAAGGGAAAGAAATAAGATTCTCTGTCTTGTTAATGAGACCCAGGGGAGGGATGCCATTCATTGGCCAAAAAAAGACCTAAAATGGGACCCTGATATTGAAAAAAAGAATATTTACCATTATGTCTAGTAAGGAATACAATATTCAATGCAATGGGAGCTTGCTCTGATAGGCATGGTATATGGACAAATTTCAAAAATCTTTTTTTTTTGGTGGCATATGATTTTTTTTAATATATTTTATTTGATCATTTCCAAGGATTCTTCGTTAAAGACATAGATCATTTTCTTTTCTTCCCCCCCACCCCCCATAGCCAACGCGTAAATCCACTGGGCATTACATGTTTTTTTTTATTTGAACCCATTGCTTTGTTGATAATATTTGCATTAGAGTGTTCATTTAGAGTCTCTCCTCTGTCATGTCCCCTCAACCGCTGTTTTCAGGCAGTTGCTTTTCCTCGGAGTTTCCACTCCAATGGTTTATCCTTTGCTTATGAATAGTGTTTTTTTCTCCTAGATCCCTGCAAATTGTTCAGGGACATTATACCGCCTTAATGGAGAAGTCCATTACGTTCGATTATACCACAGTGTATTAGTCTCTGTGTACAATGTTCTCCTGGTTCTGCTCCTCTCGCTCTGCATCACTTCCTGGAGGTTGTTCCAGTCTCCATGGAACTCCTCCACTTTATTATTCCTTTTAGCACAATAGTATTCCATCACCAACATATACCACAATTTGCTCAGCCATTCCCCAATTGATGGGCATCCCCTCATTTTCCAGTTTTTGGCCACCACAAAGAGCGCAGCTATGAATATTTTTGTATAAGTCTTTTTGTCCATTATCTCTTTGGGGTACAGACCCAGCAGTGCTATGGCTGGATCAAAGGGTAGATATTCTTTTGTCGCCCTTTGGGCATAGTTCCAAATTGCCCTCCAGAATGGTTGGATCAGTTCACAACTCCACCAGCAATGAATTAATGTCCCTTCTTTGCCACATCCCCTCCAGCATTCATTACTTTCCTTTGTTGTTATGTTAGCCAATCTGCTAGGTGTGAGGTGATACCTCAGAGTTGTTTTTATTTGCATCTCTCTGATTATAAGAGATTTAGAACACTTCTTCAGGTGCTTGTTAATAGTTTCGATTTCTTTGTCTGAGAACTGCCTATCCATGTCCCTTGCCCATTTATCAATTGAAGAATGGCTTGATTTTTTGTACAATTGATTTAACTCATTATAAATATGAGTAATTAAACCTTTGTCAGAGGTTTCTATGAAGATTTTTTCCCAATTTGTTGTTTCCCTTCCGATTTTAGTTACATTGGTTTTGTTTGTACAAAAGCTTTTTAGTTTGATGTAGTCAAAATTATTTATTTTACATTTTGTGATTCTTTCTATGTCTTGCTTGGTTTTAAAGCCTTTCCCCTCCCAAAGGTCTGACATGTATACTATTCTGTGTTTACCCAATTTACTTATGGTTTCCTTCTTTATGTTTAAGTCACTCACCCATTTTGAATTTATCTTGGTGTAGGGTGTGAGGTGTTGATCTATTCCTAGTCTCTCCCACACTGTCTTCCAATTTTCCCAGCAGTTTTTATCGAATAGTGGATTTTTGTCCCAAAAGCTGGGATCTTTGGGTTTATCGTATACTGTCTTGCTGAGGTCGCTTTCCCCCAGTCTATTCCACTGATCTTCCTTTCTGTTTCTTAGACAGTACCAAATTGTTTTGATGACTGCTGCTTTGTAATATAGTTTAAGGTCAGGGACTGCAAGGCCCCCATCATATGTGGTTTTTTTCATTATTTCCCTGGATATCCTTGATCTTTTGTTCTTCCAAATGAACTTTGTTATGGTTTTTTTCTAAATCAGTGAAGAAGTATTTTGGTAGTTCAATGGGTATGGCACTAAATAGATAAATAAGTTTGGGTAGGATGGTCATTTTTATTATATTGGCTCGTCCTATCCATGAGCAGTTAATGTTTTTCCATTTGCTCAAGTCTAGTTTTAGTTGTGTGTCGAGTGTTTTGTAGTTGTGTTCATATAGTTCCTGTGTTTGTCTTGGGAGGTAGATTCCTAGGTATTTTATTTTGTCTAAGGTGATTTTGAATGGGATTTCTCTTTCTAGTTCTTGCTGCTGGGCTGTGTTGGATATATATAGAAAAGCTGATGATTTATGTGGATTTATTTTGTATCCTGCAACTTTGCTAAAGTTGTTGATTATTTCAATTAGCTTTTTGGTTGAATCTCTAGGATTCTTTAAGTAGACCATCATGTCATCCGCAAAGAGTGATAACTTGGTCTCCTCCTTGCCTATTTTGATGCCTTCAATTCCTTTATCTTCTCTAATTGCTACTGCTAGTGTTTCTAGTACAATGTCAAATAGTAGAGGTGATAATGGGCATCCTTGTTTCACTCCTGATCTTATTGGCAATGCATCTAGTTTATCCCCATTGCAGATGATATTAGCTGATGGTTTTAGATATATACTGTTTATTATTTGTAGGAATGACCCTTCTATTCCTATGCTTTCTAGTGTTTTTAATAGGAATGGGTGTTGTATTTTATCAAATGCTTTTTCTGCGTCTATTGAGATAATCATGTGGTTCTTGCTGGTTTGCTTGTTGATGTGGTCAATTATGTGGATGGTTTTCCTAATGTTGAACCAGCCCTGCATCCCTGGTATAAATCCTACTTGATCATGGTGAATGATCCTTCTGATCACTTACTGGAGTCTTTTTGCTAGTATCCTATTTAAGATTTTTGCATCTATATTCATTAGGGAGATTGGTCTATAGTTTTCTTTCTCTGTTTTTGACCTGCCTGGTTTTGGAATCAGTACCATGTTTGTGTCATAAAAGGAGTTTGGTAGAACTCCCTCTTTGCTTATTATGTCAAATAGTTTGTAAGGTATTGGGATTAACTGTTCTCTGAATGTTTGATAGAATTCACTGGTGAATCCATCAGGCCCTGGGGATTTTTTCTTAGGAAGTTCTTTGATGGCTTGTTGGATTTCATTTTCTGATATGGGATTATTTACGAATTCTATTTCCTCTTCTGTTAGTCTAGGCAGTTTGTATTTTTATATATATTCATCCATTTCTCCTAAATTGGTGTATTTATTGCCATATAATTGGGCAAAGTAATTTCTAATGATTGCCTTAATTTCCTCTTCATCGGAGGTGCTGTCCCCCTTTTCATCTTTAATGCTGTTAATTTGCTTTTCTTCCTTCCTTTTTTAAATTAGATTGACCAGTACTTTGTCTATTTTGCTTGTTTTTTCAAAGTACCAGCTTCTTGTCTTATTTATTAAATCAATAGTTCTGTCACTTTCGATTTTATTAATTTCTCCCTTAATTTTTAGCATTTCTAGTTTGGTTTTCTGCTGGGGGGTTTTAATTTGATCTCTTTCGAGTTTTTTCATTTGCATTTCCCAATTGATTGATTTCTGCTCTCCCTTGTTTGTTAATATAAGCATTCAGGGATATGAATTTACCTCTGATTACCGCTTTGGCTGCATCCCAAAAGGTTTGTAAGGATGTCTTGCCATTGTCATTTTCCTCGATGAAATTATTAATTGTTTCTATGATTTCTTCTTGAACTAAATGGTTTTGGAGTATCATATTGTTTAATTTCCAATTGGTTTTAGATTTGGTTTTCCATGTACCATTACTAATCATTATTTTTATTGCCTTGTGATCTGAGAAGGTTGCATTCATTATTTCTGCTTTTCTGCATTTGTGTGCTATGTTTCTGTGACCTAATGTATGGTCAATTTTTGTGAATGTGCCATGTGGTGCTGAGAAGAAAGTGTATTCCTTTTTATCCCTATTTATTTTTCTCCATATGTCTATTAATTCTAATTTTTCTAAGATTTCATTCACTTCTTTTACCTCTTTCTTATTTATTTTTTGATTTGATTTATCTAAATTTGATAATGGTTGGTTTAAGTCTCCCACTAATATGGTTTTACTGTCTATTTCTTCCTTCAATTCTCCTAGTTTCTCCATTAGAAATTTGGGTGCTATATTGTTTAGTGCATACATGTTAATTAATGATATTTCCTCATTGTCTAGAGTCCCTTTTAACAAAATATAATTACCTTCCCTATCCCTTTTGATCAGGTCTATTTTTGCTTTGGCTTTATCAGATATCATGATTACCACTCCTGCCTTCTTTCTATCAGTTGAGGCCCAGAAGGTCTTACTCCATCCTTTAATTCTGACCTTGTGGGTGTCAACCCACCTCATGTGTGTTTCTTGAAGACAACTTATGGTAAGGTTTTGGATTCTAATCCATTCTGCTATTTGTCTACTTTTTATGGGTGAGTTCATCCCATTCACTTTCAAAGTTATGATTGTCATTTGTGGACTCCTTGGCATTTTGATAGCCTTCCCTAATTCTAACCTTTTCTTCTTCGGCTCTACCTTTTAGTCCAGTGATTTACTTTGAATCAGTCCCCCTTGTCCCCTCCCTTGATGTTTCCCTTTTTAGTCCCTCCCTTTTTGTTCCCTCCCCCTCCGCCCTCTCTTTCCCTCCCTTTTTGTTCTCCCTCCCCCCCTTGGCTTTCCCTTCTCCCTACCCTTGTTGGGTAAGATAGAATTCAAGATCCCAATGGATCTGGATGTTTTTCCCTCTCAGAGTTGATTTCCCTGAGATTAAGGTTTAAGTAAAAAAAACCCTCTCTTCCTCTCCTTCTTATAGGAGTTTTCTTTCCCTCCCCTTCCCATGTGAATCTTTGTGTGAGAAAGATTATTCTATTTGGTCTTTCTTTACCCCCTATTTATACATTACATTTTCCCCACATATTAGTATACATAGATTGATATAAATGTAGTCCTTATAGAAGAGAGTTTGAGTAAAAGAAGAAGATAACATTTTTCCCCTTTCCTTAATATTTACCTTTTCAGGTATTCCTTGCTCTTTGATTTTCGGTATCAAACTTTCCACAGAGCTCTGGTCTTTTCTTTGCAAAAAGTTGGAAATCTTCTATTTTGTTGAATGCCCATACTTTCCCTTGGAAGTATATAGTCAGTTTTGCTGGGTAGCTGATTCTTGGTTGGAGACCCAGCTCTCTTGCCTTTCTGAAGATCATGTTCCATGCCTTACGGTCATTCAGAGTAGAACTTGCAAGGTCTTGTGTGACCCTGATTGGCATTCCTTTATATCTAAATTGTCTTTTTCTGGCTTCCTGTAGGATTTTTTCTTTTGTTTGATAGCTTTGGAATTTGGCAATTACATTCCTGGGAGTTGTCTTTTGGGGGTTTAGTGTAGAAGGTGTTCTGTGAGCTCTGTCAGTGGCTGTATTGCCCCCTTGTTCTAGAATCTCTGGGCAATTTTCTTTGATTATATCTTGTATCACCATGTCCAGTTTGGTGTTTATTTCTGGCTTTTCTGGAAGTCCAATTATTCTTAAATTATCTCTTCTCCCTCTATTTTCCAGATCAGTCACCTTGTTGGTGAGATATTTTATGTTCTCTTCTAATTTCTTGGTATTTTGGCTTTGCTTTATTAATTCTTGCTCTTTTACACGATTGTTGTCTTCCAGCTGCCTGATTCTGGCCTTTAAAGCCTGGTTTTCCTTTTCAGTTTCATCACACCGGTTTTGTAGATGCGTGAATTTCTTTTGCATTATTTCCCACTTTTCCTCCCAGAAGGCTTCCATCTTTTTGGTCATTTCTGATTCAAATTCTTCATGGGTTTGTGGAGAGTTTCCATTTCCTTTGGAAGGTTTTGGAACATTTTCTTGTATATCATCTTCTATCTCCTCTGTATTTTGTATTTTGGCTCCATAGAATGTGTCCAAAGTCACCCCTTTCTTCTTATTTTTCTTGGTATTTTGGGGCTTCTGTGCTTCTGTGGAGTTTGCCATCTCTGAATGGGGAGGATTAGCTTTTCTTATCTCTGTCTGGTGTTCAGAGGCTTTAGTCCTGGGCAGATTGTAGGTTCTATGAGCTTTCCCTGGGTTAAATTGAGTATGCCTTCCGGCAATGACTTTCACTGGAACTGGAATGGAAGGGTCGGACCAGGAGGCCACACTCTCCCCCAGCTCTCTGGGTCGGCTTGCTTTCCGGAAGTTGCCTTCAGAATAGCTGGCCGTGAGGCTGTTTCGTCGGCCCTGAGGGTTGCTGTTGTTTCAGAGGAGCCTGCTCTCTGTGGGGGGGATGGGCTGCGGCTTCCCCGAGTTCCGAGGGCAGTGACTTTCACTGAGACTTGGATAGCAGGATCCAGCCGGTGAGGCTGTCTTGCCCGCCCAGAGGGTTGCTGTTGTTTCAGAAGACCCTGCTCTCTGTGGGGGGAGCTCTGAGGGCAGTGACTTTCACTGGGACTCTGATAGAAGGCCCTGAGGGTTGCTGTTGTTTCAGACAAGCCTGCTCTCTGAGGGGGAGCTCCAAGGGCAGTGACTTTCACTGGGACTCGGATAGAAGGCCCTGAGGTTTGTTGTTGTTTCTAAAGACCCTGCTCTCTGAGCGGGGCTGGGCTGCGGCTTCCTGGAGCCTTGGACTCTGCGCTCCTACCCCTTAGGTCCGAGTGATCTCGGGTTCTGGCTTTTGAGGGGGGCCGTACCTTTTGATCCAGGTCCAGGTCCAGGAGGAGGATTCCCAGGGTCTTTGCTGTTGATCGTTTTGAATTTCGGCACCTTAGGAGCTTATAGTTTGAGATCGATCGGGAAGGGTTTTCCGGAGATCTGAACTTTAGCTTTCTCTATGCCTCCATCTTGACCGGAAGTCAAAGGATTTCTAATTCTAAGTGATTCTAAATCCACCCAAAGAAACTCACTTCATCCCTGAGGATACTTTTCATTGCTTCTATTAAAAAGTATCCAAACAGTTTGAACTTGATTGGCGAGTTAAACGGTTTTGAACAGTTTTTCAATGTAAATATTTTATTTTATGTAGCTTGTCATAATTTGTTTTTACAGTGTGGGAGATGTAAAGTTATTTTATGCAGCAGTTGCTCTCTGGAAGGGATATTTACTCTCTCTCTAAGTGCTCTGAACAATGACATCTTCTTTTCTCTCTCCTCACTGTCTGAAGGTAGTAGAAAAGGGGAGGAGAGCCTGAAGGAACGAAGTGATTTCCTTTTCCAACATGGGAAATACTAGTGACAGTCTATTGATGTTACATAGATTGTTTTATCTCTGAGGAGACCAAAGAAAGATTCAGTCATTGGTTTAGTCTCTGAATCTGCTAAGGCTCAGAGTCCTAACGTGGTTCTTGCTGAGGCTCAACCAGCTGGCCTTTGTTATTTTTATGACTTGGAGACAAAGTTAAGAATTATATTCTTCTTATGAGGATAATTGTATTAGGTTATTGTAGAATAGGGAAAATTTGGGTGATTCAGATCAGGAAAGATTGGTATAGCCTTTGGAAATAGGAGAAGAGGTTCCTTGGGGAACCAGGGACTTTATTTTTCATGGAGTTAGAATCCTTTAGAGTTAGAAATCAATTTATATCCTCATATTCTCAATAAATAGCTTATTTTTGTATAAGAAGAGTCTCCTTAGTGTCCTTGTTCCTGGTCCTGAAGAAAAGTTCACTTATGAGCTTCACTTTACTTATATAAACTGAAGATACTTTGTAAGCACAGCAAGCAGAGTATCTAATCAATTTATATCCATAATCAATTCATTGAGTTGTTATTTTTACCCACTAGATAAGAGAGCTCACAAGTCACTTACTAATTCACACCCACGAAGGCCACAAGAACTGCCCCATCCTTGGGCAGTGTTAGACTAATTGGGAGGTTATAGTTTATTCTTTTGAAGTGGGAGAGAGACAGGAAATGAAGTGGAAAAAAGGACTATTAAATGCAAGACCAAGGGACAAGATTCACTCATTCCTTCCTTGCTTCTTCCAGGAGGAGACCCTCTCTCTTGGTTGGTCTTTAGATGGGACACTCTCTTTAGTTTGAGCTCTGATGAGATTCTTGGTGGTTTTGGATTCATTTGTGAGGAAAGGTTTTCAGCAAACTTTTCATTTCAATATCTCCTGGCTCTTTGGATTTTGGCTTCCTAATTAGGACTTTGGATTCTGGTGAGACTTGATTTTGGATCCACATTTGTAGCCTGGATGCATAAGGATTAGGATTTAGGATAATCATAGCTAGGTGATTTTTCTACCTCTTTCCTCTATTTCCCTTTTTATTATCTCTACCTTGTTGTAAATAAATGCTGCTTATAGTCATTTTGACTGGAGAAGTTAATTATTTTTATAAACAGAGATCACAATTCAATTTTTTTCATTCTTATATTCTCTCAAACCAATTCTAAATCTTACACAAGGTAAATACCCTTTCCTTTGAAGATGAGCCCATTTGGGAGACAAAAAAACTTGAGAGTATTTACCACATTTGTGATCACACATTAATTAACATGGAATATTTGCTCCACGCCTTTCTAATGTGAAGGGAAAGAAATGAGATTCTCTGTCTTGTTAATGAGACCCAGGGGAGGGATGCCATTCATTGGCCAAAAAAAGACCTAAAATGGGACCCTGATATTGAAAAAAAGAATATTTACCATTATGTCTAGTAAGGAATACAATATTCAATGCAATGGGAGCTTGCTCTGATAGACATGGTATATGGACAAATTTCAAAAATCTTAAACAAAAGCATGATGAAAATCTCTCCCAGTTTATGGATAGGCTTATTGTGATGGGAAATAGATATGTAGACCTGGATCTATCCAGAGAAAGGGATGTCAGGCAAATAAGAAGACAGTTTGTAAATGACTGTTATAAAGTGGTCAAAGACTATTTTAAGGCTAACTACCCAAATTGGGCAAATATAGATCTTGAGAAATTAAGAAGAGTAGCAGTTTATGTCTTTAATGCCCATAAAAGGAAAGATGAAGAGAACAATGACTTAATGGAGTCATTAAGGAAGGAAATAAAAGCATTAACTGAAAAAGTTGAAAGAGGAAATTCAAATTAAGGATTGATCATAGCCCCTTTGCAAGAATCCACAAATTAAACAGTAATGTGTCATTTCAGTGGAAAAGGGCCTAATGATGAACTGTAGAAAGTGGAGTCAGGTATACAAAAACAAAAATTTCAGGAATAATAGTAACTTTGGGAATAATAATAATTCTATAAATAACAACCCAAATGATACAAATCATGACTCACACCAAAACACCTTAAATGGGCTTTGTCTACATGGTACTCAGTGTGGGAATCCTCCTCAGTATGGAGGACTCCAGAGGTATGACCAAAGGAATCTAGATAAATGATGGTACTTTAGTTTGTCTTCATCTCTTACCATTTCTGGTTGTGATTGTACTGATGGGATACTTTCAAATTCATCAAATAGTTTACTCATTCCTCCCCAAGAAAAATCAACTGAATGATAGTTCAACTGATCTCAAGGTTTGGATAGAATATCTTGAGAAAAAAAATGAAAAAATCTAAAGCTACTCAGTTTTTGCCTTTTCTTATATGATGCATTTCCAGTCTGGTCCAATGCATTTCCCGTCCAGTATGACCAATCTGTCCCCCTACTCAACCCATCCCTCCCACCACAAAACTAACCCACCCTGATCCATCTCAACACATTTGCTCATCATCTTCTTAGCCTCCTTCTCTTGCCATAGTCACCTTCTCTCTTACCTTGCTCAGCTTTTCTTTGTTCAGTACCCAAACCCACCCATCTTCCCCCTGCACTTTAAAAATAAAATTTTGGTGAGTTTTAAAATAAAATATTTAGATTGATACACTGCTCAAAAGTGTTTTACTCGCCAATCAGGTTCAAACTGTTCAGATACTTTTGATAGAGGTAATCAAAAATTTCCTCAGTGAAGAAGTGAAGCTCAAATGTGAACTTCCATACAGGGCCAGGCACAAGTATAATAAAGAAACTCATTATGAACATAAAATGTTAATTAAAACATTTAAGGATAAATAAAGGATTTCTAATTCTAAGCTATTCTAAATCCACCCAAAGAAACTCCCAGGTCCCAGAAGGAATCACTTCTCCTGTGTTTCACAGGCTACACTAATCCACCCAAATCTGACTAACCCAAATTCATGCTATCTAGAACAAAATTACTGCTATTATATTTATAAATCATAACTTCACCTTCAAATTATAAAATAGCAAAGGCTAGCTGCTTGAGTCTCATCAAAAATCTCTGTTAAGACTCAGAGTCCAAACCAAAGACCAGGTTTTTCTTTGGCCTTCTCAGAGTTAAGTAATTTATAAAAACCACAATAGATATTCAATAGTGTTTCCCAAGTTGGGAAAGGAAAACACTGAGTTCCTTCAGATCTTTCCCTCAGTCAGAGAGAGAGCCAAAGCTATTACGTCCCCCAATGCTGAGAGAAAGTCTCGAAGAGTGTGTCTCTGCCAACTGCCAGAGAGCAACTCCCAACCTCCAGAGATAGTAATTGAAAGAGAAAAAATGGTTATAACTGTCAGCAGTTAGAATTAACATGCTCTCTCAGCTTTGCTTTAATCTTCAGTTCTTTTCTCAAGCCAGCCTCTTAACTTATCACTCAACTAATAAAACAATACTTATTTTCTAATATCATCCTTAAAATCCCCCACCCTTGAGCATATGGAGAGATGAAAAATCTCTCTTGCATGCTTGCTATCCTATGTAATTCTAAACCTATACCTCACCTTATTATTTTTATATTTCCCCAAAATAGTCTAAATCATATGCTTATCTCATCCTGTTCTAATTGTTATAACTCCTGAAGCTATTCCCTTTCACTCATGGACATAGAGCAAGAATGGTTTCAAATAATTAGGGATACCAAGAGCAGGAACTGATAATATTGCCTCTTTTAACTTTGCAATTGCTTGCAAATGCTCTGGTTGTAGCTTCAGTGGATCTTTCTCAGTGTCTTTTGTAAAAGCAGTCTGTGGTTTTGTAAGTTCACCATAATTAGGTATCCATTGTCTGCAAAAACCTGTAGTTCCTAAGATAGCTCTGAGTTGCCTTTTGGTCTTAGGGGCACTCAGCTTTTGTATGCCTGATACTCTCTTTTGGGAAAAGCTTCTGGACCCCTCAGACAGCACAAACCCTAAATATTCTGCTCGAGGAAGACACCATTGAAGTTTAGTTTTTTATATTTTGTGTCTCCTCTTGTAGAGCTCACACAGAAGACTTTTACTATCACGTAGACACACTTTTCAGATCGTGATACTAGAAGTAAATTGTCTACAGAGTGAATAAGTTTACTGTCCTTAAACTGAATATTTTTTCAAATCTTTGTTTAAGATTTGAGAAAGCAATGGACTTTCACAGAATCCCTGTGGCAAATGGGACTGTGTACATTTATTTCCCTGCCATGTGAATTGAATTCTTTTTTGAGTCTTCACGTATAGATATCAAGAAAAATGCAGAACATAAATCAACCACAGTAAAATATTTTGCATGACTTCGGATAGATGAAATGATGGTAGCAGGACTTGGTACAACTGGGTAAGATTTTATCACATGATCATTAATAGCTCTTAAAACTTGAACGAATCTATTGACTATTCTTCCTTCAGCATCTAGTTGGATTTTTTTTAACTGGTATAATGGGGGTGTTATATTCAAAGATGTATGCTATTATTATGCCTTGCTACAATAACAAATTTATCATTGGAGTAATCTCATCAATGGCCTCTTTGCTAAGTGGGTATTGTGGAATGCATGGTGGTGGACTTCCTTTAGTCAGAACTTTAACTGGGGTTGCTGATTTTGATAAATCTACATCTGTAGAATCTGTAGCCCATAAGCCTTTTGGAATATCATTTGGTATCTGATAGATGTTATTCTCTTCCCCCTCTGATTCTACTGTATCTAGAAATAATACATGGAAAAAGTTTAGGGATTCTTCTGGGAGATTTAAAGAAATATATCAAGTTGGGGTACATACTATTGTTGATCTCAATTTACTAAGAAAATCCCTACCCAATATATCCATTGGGAAATTTGGCATTAAAAGAAAAGAGAGATCTATACTTAGAGGTCCAAGTGAAACCATTCTTGGTTCTAGCTTTTTGACTTTTTGAGGTCTTCCTGTCACACAAACATCTTCTACTGAACCCACTGCTTTTGCACTCCTCGGGAGATTTCTGCAACACAAATTTGGCAGCACCTATGTCTAAGAGACAATCATAAACTTGTGTTCCTATTTTTAGAGTTACATGGGATTCTGTGCTATTATCTGGAAAATGGACAGGTATCACAGGAGCTAACACACTAGGATTAGGAAAACTCAACACTTCTTCCTGTTCCTTATTCTCTAATTCTTCATTGATTTCTCCTGCACTAATTTCAAATATTTCTTAAAACTCTTTGATTATTTTCTTTAGTTTTTATTCCATTGTCCATATTTCCTAGTACATTTTCCCCATATACTATATTTTTAACTGCACAGGTCTTGGCATGGCTTCATAATGACGTTGCTCCTTTTTGCATATCAAGTTTTTGGGAGTTCCCACCAGCTTTTTGGGAATATTTTGGATGAGCATCTGCCTTGATATATTCTTGCATGGTATTCAGGCCTGTGGCTTGTTGGGAATTATGGTAGCATTTGGTATCAAAATATTTTGGGTATTTTGGTCTCCCATACTGGAATACATTATTTTTTTTAAATAAGTGAATAATTTTATTTATTTAGGGTATGTAACATGAAGTAATTTGTAAATTGGTTTTGAAGAAAATGACAGTTTTAAAATATTTGTAATTGTCCCCTTAAAATATACAAGGTATCCCAAAATTCTTAGTGCTATTTTAAGCTCTTAAAGTTATGAAAGTCAAAACTTTGGGGACACATTCTATCCCAGCATATAGGACTGATCTTGTCAGGAGTGATTTGTTTTTTAATTTGTATATGTTACTGAAGTAAAAGTAAAATTAAATCAAATGGTCTCACCAGGAAGTTACATTAAGGCAAAAAAAATTCCTCAATATATTTTGCCTAGATATTTTGAAACAAAATCAACAAAAATATATTTTTAAATGTAAGTACCTCTTCAGCTCCTCCCTTCTCCATCACAGAATTTTGGCATTGAAAGGAACCTCGGGGCCATCTGTTCCACCCCATACTTGACAAAGAGCCCCAACAAAACACATTGGACAACTTCTGAATAAACAAAAAGTATTGTTCAAAATGTGGGGAAGGTTGTTTTTCCACCATTCAGTAGTATTTGACTCTGTGACCCCATGGACCACAGTATGCCAGACCTTCTATCCTCTGTTATCTCCTGAAGTCTGTCCAAACTCATCTTCATTTCTTCCATGATACTATCTATCTCACCTTCTACCATCCCCTTCTCCTTTTGCCTTTAGTCTTTCCCAACATTAGGGTCTTCTCTGATGGGTCCTTTCTTCTTATGTGGTCCAAGTAGTTAAGCTTCAGCTTCAGTATTTGACTTTCCAGTGAATAGACTGAATTAATTTCTTTAATATTGTCTGATTCAATCTCTTTTCTGACCAAGGGACTCTCTAAAGTCTTCTTCAGTTCAACAGCATCAATTCCGAGATGCTAGATTTTTGTAGTCCAACTCTTACCGCCATACATTACTTTTGATGATTCTCTTGAGTTCTGTGCTTGTACATCAAATTTTCTGTTCAGGTCTGGTCTTTTCTTTACAAATTCTTGAAATTCTTCTATTTTGTTGAATGACCATACTTTCCCCTGTAAGAATATAGTCAGTTTTGCTGGGTAGTTGATTCTTGGTTGTAGACCTAATTCCCTTGCTTTCTGGAATATCATATTCCATGCCTTTCTTTTTTTCAGTGTGGATGCAGCCAGATCCTGAGTTATCCTCACTGTGGTTCCTTGGTATCTGAATGACTTCTTCTTGGCAGCTTGTAATATCTTTTCTTTGGTCTGATAGTTCTTGAATTTGGCTATAACATTCCTGGGTGTTGTCAGTTGGGGATTAAGTATAGGAGGTGATCTGTGGATTCTATCAATCTCCACTTTTCCCTCTTGTTCTAGGATCTCGGGGCAGTTTTCTTTAATAATTTCCTGTAAAATAATGTCCAGGCTTTTTCTTTTGTCATGGTCTTCTGGTAGGCCAATGATTCTTAAATTGTCTCTCCTTGAACGATTTTCTAAATCCTCTGTTTTGTGAATGAGATGCTTCATATTTTCCCCAATTTTTTCATTCTTTTGGTTTTGTTTTATAGTGTCCTGCTGCCTTGTGAGGTCGCTTGATTCTAGTTGTATTCTGGTTCTTAAAGACTGGATTTCATCCTTAGTTTTTTGGTTGTCCTTTTCCTTTTGGTCTGATTTTCTTCAGAGGTCATCTTTCGTCCTCTTTACCTCATCTTTCATCTCCTTTTTCTCATCTTTCATCGTCTTCACCTCATCATTCATCTTCTTCACCTCATCTTTCATCTCCTTTGCCTCATTTTCCATCTGGTTGATTTTGGCTTTCAAGACACCATTTTCTTGTTTTAGTTCAAGTGCCTCTGTTTCCAGATGACTTATCTTAGTTTTTAAGTTCTTTTCCCAATTATCTTTAGCTTCTCTTAATTGTGTTTTGAATTGCATTTTGAGTTCTTCCAAAGCCTGTATCCAGTTCGCTGGGATTTCTGAATTTTCCTTTGCTGATCCCTCCCCCTCTGTTTTGTTCACTCTTTGCTCATTACCTTTGCAGAAGCTGTCTATTGTAATTTCTTTCTTCTTTGTCTGTTGTTTGCTCGGGTTTACCCCTTCTTTGCTCCCTGTATTTGTCTGTGCTCTTGCTCCTCTCATTTTTTTTTTTGGTTTTGGGGCTGTCAGTCTTGGAGCTTTGTCAAATCTCTTGGTACAGTCTCTAGGGGAGGAATGTTAGCTTCCCTGTCCTCTAGAGGCTTTTGATCTGATTAAGTTCAACTGGGTTGGACTGTATGTGCTCTGAGGCCAAAGACTCCTGGAAGGCTGGGCTGCCCAGGCTCTCTCCAGTTCTCTCCAGCTACTTCTCCTCTGTCTACAACGATCCCCAATGCCTTTGCCAACCTCCCTGAGCTCTGAGGAGCCCTGATGGGGTTATGTTCAACTGGATTGGTCTGGATGTGCCCCGAGGCAATGGTGAGACTGGAGCCTGATGGAGGGACCCAGCCACTGACCTGGTCTCTCCCTGGCTTCCTCCCTGCTGTCCACGCTGGATGCTCGGTGCCCAGTGCCCCGCTGCTCACAGCGTAGACCCTCCTAACCAGCACCTTTGCCTGCTCAGAGGTTCCCTCTGCTGCTGGGGGCTCAGCCCTATGGGTTGGTGGGGAGGGGTCCTGTGATGTTCTCTCTGCCTTCCCCTTAGACCCGATTATTCTCGGGTTCCTGTAGCCTGTTAAAGTATTAGTTGAGAAGAACTTTGAGGAAGTTGCTTTTGATGAAAAAAAGAATGTCTTTGTGGAATTTTATGCTCCCTGGTGTGGTCACTGCAAACAGCTGGCTCCCATTTGGGATAAATTGGGAGAGACTTATAAGGATCATGAAAGTATAGTCATTGCCAAGATGGACTCAATGGCTAATGAAGTAGAGGCAGTTAAGGTTCACTGTTTCCCTACCTTAAAGTTCTTCCTTGCAAGTGCTGACATAATGGTAATTGATTACAATGGAGAGAGAACACTAGAAGGTTTCAAAAAGTTCCTGGAGAGTGGTGGACAAGATGGGGCAGGGGATGATGAAGGTCTAGAAGATTTAGAAGAAGCTGCAGAGTAAGCTATGGAAGAAGATGATGATTAGACACCTCCAAAAGATGAATTGTAAAGTGCAGAACTAAGTTGACATATCCCAAAAATAAGACACTACATTATGGGCTGCTCCAACCAAGCAGCAAATGCATCTGGAAACTTGTAAGATTAACAACTGAAGGAGAGTCTTGATTGAAAATCCAGGGATTTTTAAAAAAGTAATACTTCATTCTAACATGTATGTAAATTCAAATGTCCTTTCCTTTTTGCTTTTCAATTTTTGAAAAGTGAGTTATCTTTAATAGCCCAGATCATTTGGTAAGCCTCCTGTTCTTTCAGGGGAAGGGGTGGGGTGACGTACTTTTTTTGTACATTTTTTTGTCACACGTGTTTTTTGGTTTGAAGTGGGTTGTAAAGTTAAAAGCATGAGTGCTGTTGTCATTACTAAATCATTTTAGGGTCCGCCATACTGATAATATCTCCTACAAAGGTTCATGTCATCCCTTTTTAAAAAAACACATTTGATATTTCAACTACATGTCAGGGTGTCAAATAGCAATGTCACTCACCTTTTAGCTAGTCCTCCCTGGAATCAACCATTCCTCAGTTTGGGGAGGAGCAACCACTAAGCTAAATTCAAGGACCCTTTCCCTTCATACCAGTGTTAGCATGGCTGAATGTTCTTGTATTTTGCTTTAAAGACACTTTTTAAATGCTCTGGAGGTGGATAGGACTATGCCATCATTTGTTTTTTATAACAACAGTCATTGGTGAAGGGGGGAAGGTAGTTTATGCTCCCCTATTTAGAGTAGATCCAGAAGTAGTACCACCCTCTTCCCTGCTATGATACAAGGTTTTGTTCTACAACTTTCTGGTGCATTGCTCTGTGAATGTTGGTATACAAGTATACGAAGTAGGCTCCAAAGTCTACTTGATGCAGTAACCAGGACACTTATGATTATTGGGGATTGGGAAGGGCAGTTGTGTGGGGGTGGGCCAAGGCTGTTTGAGCTCAATCAGACTTGATAACACTTTAAGCATTTCCACCATAATGTTGGAACTGAACACATTGGCCAAATAAAGTTGAAATTAAAAAAAAAAGTACAAGGATGGAGTCCTTGCAGTCCCAGATCTCAAACTATACTATAAAGCAATGATCATCAAAACAATTTGGTACTGGCTAAGAGATAGAAAGGAGGATCAGTTGAACAGACTTGGGGTAAGTGACCTCAGCAAGACAGTCTATGACAATCCTGAAGATCCCAGCTTTTGGGACTAAAACCCACTATTTGATAAAAACTGCTGGGAAAATTAGAAGAAAAAATGGGAGAGATTAGGTTTAGATCAATATCTCACACCCTACACCAAGATAAACTCAGAATGGGTGAATGACTTAAATATAAAGAAGGAAACTATAATCAAATTAGGTGAACACAGAATAGTATACTTTTCAGATCTTTGGGAAAGGAAAGATGTTAAAACAAAGCAAGAGATAGAAAAAAATAATAAAATATAAAATCAATAATTTTAATTATATCAAATTAAAAAGGTTTTGTATGCAACCAATTTTAGAAGGTAAGCAACCAATTGGGAAACAATCTTCATAACAAAAAACTCTGACAAAAGTCTAATTACTCAAATTTATGAAGAGCTAAATCAATTATACAAAAAACCAAGCCATTCTCCAATTGATAAATGGGCAAGGGACATGAATAGGGAATTTTCAGTTAAAGAAATCAAAACTATTAATATGCACATGAAAAGGTGCTCTAAATCTCTTATAATCAGAGAGATGCAAATCAAAACAACTCTTTGGTATCACCTCACATCTAGCAGATTAGCTAACATGACAGCAAAGGAAAATAATGAATGCTGGAGGGGAATTGGCAAAGTTGGGGCACTAATGCATTGCTGGTGGAGTTGTGAATTGATCCAACCATTCTGGAGGGCAATTTGGAACTATGCCCAAAGGACACGAAAAGACTGTCTGCCCATAGCACTGCTGGATTTGTACTTCAAAGAGATAATAAGGGAAAAAAACATGTATAAAAATCTTCATAGCTATGCTCATGGTGATGGCAAAAAATTGGAAAATGATGGGATGCCCTTCATTTGGGTAATGGCTGAACAAATTGTGGTATATGTTGGTGATGGAATACTATTGTGCTCAAAGGAATAATAAAGTGGAGGAATTCCATGGGAACTGGAAGGACCTCCAGGAAGTGATGAAGATTGAAAGGACCAGAACCAGGAGAACATTGTACACTGTGGTACAATCAAATGTAATGGACTTCTCCATTAGTGACAATGCAGTGATCCTGAACAACTTAGAGGAATCTACGAGAGAAAACATTATCCACATTCACAGGAAAAACTGTGGGAGTAGAAACACTGAAGAAAAATAACTGCTTGAATACATGGGTCCAGCAGATATCATTGGGGATATAGACTCTAATGGAAATCCTAATTCAAACAACAACAACACGAAATAGGTTCTGATCAAGGACACTTGTAATATCCAATGAAATTGCATGTTGGCTGTGGGAATGGTGGGGGTAGGGGAGGGAGGGAAATAATGTGATTCTTGTAACCAAATGATAATCTTCTAAAGTGACTAAATAAATTATTTTTTTAATAAAGAACCCTCCCCCACCCAAAAAAAAGTAATATAAAATCTGAATTTGTGGTTTCATTGGCATGAGTGACTCTTAAGGGAGATCTTCCCACCACAGTTGCAAATACTTATAATTTATGTTAAGGAATTGCTGAGGATATGGAGAGGTTAAGCAATCTGGTTGCCTGTGGTCATATAAATATTCTGTGTAAAAGGTAAAATTTTGCCCCCAAGTGTTCATGGTGTTAAGGTCAATGATCCAAATTTTACCTTACTTCCTTTCCATTTCATTGTTTTTTATATGAAATAAAAATCTCATCCTTTCGCATTTTACACAGATTCTCTTGAGTCAAATAAACAATTAGTTAAAAAACTGGAAAAAAAGAAATATAATATATCTAATAGGAATAATAACTGATCTGGAAACTAGATTGAATAGAGATATTTAGTCGACCTGAAAGCAGTGGACAAAAAAGAAGCAGAGATATAATGTCCTCAACTCCTTCAGATATCCCACTCCCATACCAAGGTTTTCCATATTCCCTCTCCTCTCCTTTGACACTACCACCATGCTAGGGCAGGTTCTCATTACCTCATGCTTGGACTATTGTAAAAGCCTGCTTGTGAGTCTGCTTGCCTCTCCTCCCCTAGCTCTTTCATGATGGATTTTCTCTTTCCCATTTATGAAAAAGAGTAAAATGAAACTCATTTATGTTTTCCATAAGCCAGAGATCAGTCAGAGAACAGCAAAGCCAATACAATTTGGAACCGAGATATCCTGATACTTCATCTAGTACTTTCCCATATCACTTTGAAAACTGAAGGTTTCATTTTCCCCTAGCTGAAAGAAAATCGGTTCTATATTTTATTTTCAACAACCATGAATGTCCACTAGACGCAGAGTAAATTAAATAATAGGGGATTATTTCATTGTCCCTGGGCCAAATCACTCAGGTGCACTTGAACAAAAGCAAGAATATACTGTTGGTGAATTTCTGAGAGGGAATTCCTGAAAAACCCAAGGAAGATTGTCTCCACTACAATGTCTACTAGACAGAAGACCAGATAACATCAAATCCACATTAAAAGGTAAAGGAATGTGTTAGCCCCCACAAGAAAGCCCGATGCTTGTAATAGCTTTAGATTTCTAGTATACAGATTTGTTTTAAGTGTCAGGTTTAATGGTTTAAATTTATGGTCTTCTTAGAAGACATTTCTAACTGGAAGATCTCTAGTCTATTTAAATGGAACAATACGATGTAGTCTGCCCAAATAAGGAAATTGGTTTGGAAAGCCCTATGTTACATATACAACCCTTGATTAAAAAAGCCAGTTGTATAGGATCTTCTCCTCATTGGAGGTATGGGAAGAGTTGGTGAGAGAAAAAGAGATCTGGGTTCTTCTGGCTTCTAGCTTTGAAAGAGATGTGAAATGATAGCCTCTCTTCATGTCACAGAAAAGTGAGAAAAACTCTGGACAATGGACCTTCTGATCCCTGTCATGTTCTGATCCCCAGTTTGCCACACTACAGACCTTGGAGAATTCTTATTAGGAGGGGATCACACACACACACACACACACACACACACACACACACACACTTTCTCTGTGTCTCTATTTCCCTCTCTCCCTCTTCTCCCTACCACCTCTCTCTCTGTCTCTCTATCTCTACCTCTCTGTCAAACTCTGTCTCTTTCTCTCTTAAAATGAGTTACCCTGCTCATGATGGAAGAGCACCTTCATCTGTATTGACTCATAAATTATTATATGTATGCTTTCTCTGATTTCTACTTTGCCATTGAATTAGATAAATGTGTATCTTTGCTATTTCTTCTGTTGTAGTACCAGAATTTGGTGGGAAGGGAGTCAGCCAGCACCCCTGCTCTCTTAGGAAAACAGCCTCTGGCCCCAATCTCCTACTTCCTCTCCTTGCAGGAATTAAAGTCTCCCTGTGAGAAATGTGGGGAAAGGTGCCAGTGTGGTCTATTCTTGCCTCCTGGTGAACGACGTCTAGATAGACACAAGTGGAAATAAATAATCTATATGAACAAAACAAAAATAACACACCTCCCCCATGCCATGTTTTAAGTGTGCTATTTGTGGGGTCCTGAGCAGCTGAGGACTGTCATATGCAACAAGACTTTGGCAATGCAATCAAAACAGAATAGAAGTAGTTGAGTTCAGTTTTTATATAGTGTGCTGTAGATGAAGGGCAATTAAGCTGAGTGTGGTAAGTTTATTCTTCAGTACCATGGGAAGTTGTTCAGTCAGGCAAAATAATCACATAAGAAGCTGGTTTTTCTTCTATAATTTATGAAGAGTAATAGAATTATTTTTGAACACCTATACATGTAAATTGATACACAAAAAAATATCACCGTAATGACCCAAACCTGTCCTGGCCCTGAATTTCTAATATTGGTCACTCAAGGGAAATGAAACGTGTTACCTAAGTGAGGAATAAAAGTTCATCTCATGTCTTCTCAAAATCATTCCACTGTATATTTTCAGATTGAAAAACAGGAAAGCCTACTCTTACTATATTCTACTATGGTGTCTAGTAGAAGCCAGATAGATAGTCAACAAAAGATACCAATTTCAACAAATACATTTTTTATTATTAATGACATTACATTTGAAAAACAAACTAATAAATATAAGCCAAAAATTTACTCCAAATCAGATGAAATTAAATAATTACAAATAGTTGACCTGGATTGGGTGCTAGGGTGAGTGCTACTAATTTATTTAAAAGATCATGGTGGAAAAATGTAGCCAAAAGTAATTCAGCACCTTGTGAAACTGGGAGAAAGAGTTGGAATGTGCCACACCTGAATACATACTTAATTCCTCTCCTAGGCAGTGTGGTACACAGGAGGAAACTAATATCAAGATTTCTACATTGAAAGGAAGGGATTTGAATGTGTTTCCAGTCTTAAACCCATGATCCTGACATCTAAAAAACAATAAAATTTGAAATGATAATCAAATAGAGAAATCCATTTAGACAAAAATCTTCCCTCATTTGTACTGTCCAACTGAAAGCAACCTGTTCTGAAGATCTAAATTTTCCAGCAATGTAATGGAAGTTGAGGAAGATGTTCCAGTTCTCAGAAAAGGGGAGATTGATATTTTCTTCACATTCTAAAATGAGAAAGAAATCAATGGTGAGATGCAGGGTATCAGTGTGCTAGATGAGGAATCCCCCTTGCCCTTCCTATGAGTAACTTTTTTTCATCCAATTCAAAACTATCATTAAATCTATTATTCCAGTGATGGACAATTGTAGGGTGCAGTAAGACCTCATTTTGTGTAGGGAGAAATGGGCATGAGAAGGGGGTCACAGCTAATGAATCCTCAGTGAAGATGAGAACAGAATGCAGGAGCTCTATTTCTTCGGCAAACTTACAGTCTTATTCTTCTTCACTCATCTTCCAGATAGATCTCTCTACATCATTACCAACCCCTCCTCTTAAATGTCTAGCCTAGAGTGATCAATAAAAGGTTGCACTGAATCAAAAGAACTAGATATGAGACAAATTGGGGGATGATGAAGTCAGCCATATCATTACCATGTAATTTCAAAGTTACCAAGAAGCTCCATACATGTAAATGAATTTCTTCCATTCCCTCCAAGGAATACCTCCCAAATTGGCTTAAATATTATTTTTAGTCCTTTGTTCAGATTTTCAGACATTGGATGAAATACAAGTTCCCCAAAATAGCTTATGCATAAATTTGACATCATCTAAAAGTTATATTTTATTGTGAATCCATTTCATAATAAGGTCTTTTCTTAGAAAGTAGGGATTTTTTCTCATAAGTCCTTGAAGGCACAAGTTTTGCTACCTGAGGAGTTACTATTTACTGTGGAAAACTTTATAGAGCAAAAAATGGAGGAAAACACCAAAGACAGTTTTTCCACTCAACATGTTGCCCAAAGCTGTCATTGGATAGCCAACCAATTACTGCTATCTAGGATCCCTTCTTTTAGACCTCCATGACATTCAGGCATGTCAAGTCATCAAGCAGATTCCTTATTATGCTTATCTAAGGTAGAGCTGAAGAGGAAAGTTATCCATGAAATTGCTTTGTATATCATTATCACTCCTGTGCCTGCGACTATAATACCACTTGGAACAAGATAGCAATGAGTATAAGAGGGAAACATGCTTAGTGAGAAGTAGGAGGGTTTGGAAGGTCCTGCATCTCTAGAAAGAAATGGGGAATTAAAGAAGTCCAAACTACAAGACACAGGAAGAGGCAAAGGCAGACTCTAAGTTCATTCTTCTTTTATCTGATCAATGACTCTTTTGGTAATAAAATAAATTCAAGCAAGACAAATCAGTGAGCCCTTTTAAGCACTTACTCTGTGCGAGACACTGAGCTAGGCATTGGGATTATGAAAACAAATCATAAGGACTGAAATTAAAATTTCCTATAGTATCCATGATAATTTTTTGTGTTCAGTCAGTATATGGGCTTCCTCTGTCTATTGTGATGTCCTGGAGCTCCCAGGTCCCTTTAGAGCACACAGGGAGTACACTTTCCATGCCTTCCAGAAAAGGAATTGCTCAGTGATGGGTAAGCCATCCACAGTGGAAAGAAAAGAGGAGGTACTTGAAGAGATCCAAGGTCCTTACCTGGTTAAGTTGTTGCCCTTTATATTTAATAGCACGAAATGCAGTCTGGAAAGAAGAAAACGAAATAGATCAGATTTACACAATCCACAAAACCTACTAGAATGTGATTCTAGTATGAATTCCTCAGTTTACAGTACCAGGAACAACTAGAGTTGACTCCTGGAGAGAAAAGGACAGTGGAAGAACTGACTGTATAGTACTAACAGAAGACCTGACTAAGTGTTATGGAGCCATAACATAAAGGTTGAGAGAAGGACGCAAGATTTAGTTGGAGGAGGTCAGTGATATCATGATCAGCAGAGATGATGGTTGAAACTAATTGAATTAGACATGAACACTGCCTTATAAAATCTGATAGAAGAGCCCCACTATTGCCAGGTACCTATAGAAAACTGGAACATAAAGTTCAAGGATGGACTGGAATGGGAGGATGTCTTGTTTGCGATGATCTTGTTTATTTGTTGGTTTTAGAAACTATGCATGCTCATTTAAAATAATATGGATTCTTCACTTAACATAATCAGAGCATTGTTATTATATTGTTTATAAATTTGATTCTAAAAAAATTGATTCATTGGCTGGCAAAATCTACTAAAAATACCATCAGAAAGATGGTGATTTCAATATTATAAAGATAAGGCAATGAGACTACACATGGCATCATGTATTTGGACACTCTCTATAGGATCCTTAATGAAGACTTGTATGACTTGACAGAAAATGAATATAGATCCAAGAGAACAATTTACACAATGACAGAAATTAATGTAAAAGATAACCAAAAAGAGATTTCAGAAATTAATCAACCAAAGACTTCATTAATCCGGCAACTTCAGGAGATTAAAAGTCAAGAGAGTGATTTCCTTTAGGCAGAGAAATGGTTGACTAACGGGGTAAAACAGAACCATTTTCATAGCTGTTGTCAATATGTTGAGTTGCTTTGCTTGATTTTTTTTCTTTTAATAAACTTAGACTAGAAAAGGATAGGCATATATAAAAAAAGAAAGACAATTTGTAGAAATTAAACAGTATAAAGAAAAGGCTTGGAAATACCATAAAAGAACTTAAACTCTTACTGAAGAACAAAAAACGGGAAATGAAACACTGCCAAGGACCTAGAAACCTTAGCTAGAAACCAAATACTAGAGATGAGTCTTTTGCCATTCTTGTCCATTATAGGTAAATCAGTCTGAAGAAAAATAAAATTAAAAAGAAAGTTCAAATTAAATTACCTTTGTTATAATCATCCTCAGTCTCACTTCCATAGAAATCTGAGAAAAAATAATTGAAAAGCAAAATAAGGCTGAAAGGTTATGTTGGAGGAAATACTTGTGGTTGAAAATGGATTGAGAATTCTAACAGCAGAAGAAACTTAAATCATTCCTGTCTTTTGGGTCACAATATGAAGAAAAGTATTTCTGTAATTAAAAAGGAATAGGCTAACTTACCATCAGGGTTGTCATAATCTGAGTTGTATGGCACATAATCGACTGTGGGAAACAATTCAAAGAGAAAATTAGTCCATTATAGTCACTGACATGTTTTACTGTTGGGGTGACACTGCAGGGATAATGGATGGGCACATGAACAACAAGAAGCCTCACTGGTCAGGGGACTGAAAAAGTGTCCAGCTAGCTGGGTGACCCTGGGCAAGTCATTTAGCCCCAATGGCCTAGTCCATACCACACTTCTGACTTACAACTGATATTGAGTATTGATTTTGAGAGAGAAGATAAGAGTTTAAAAAAAGAACAAGAAAAGTATCCAGAATGGCATCTGGAAAGCCAAGGTAATCCTGAAAAGGAAGTAGAAGCTGATGGAAACAGATGACCCAGGGGAATTTCCTGAGGTAAAAATCTCAGAGATAAAAGAGAAGGAGAAAACACCTGTGACAATACCAGGACACAAAGTGCAAGAGTTTAGTACAATGGAGAGCTCTGAATTTTGAATGCAGACTGGAAAAAGAATATTTGAAAAATGAGAAGCTTTTGCAGTAATCAAATGTGATTAAGACAAGGACAGGAAATATAATGAAAGGATATGAGGTCTTCTTGTGTATCTGCTAAAGGGGAGGAAGAAACCTATATCATGGCTATGAAATAGGACAGAGGATTGGAATCTTTAGCTTTTCCTGACCATTTATAAGTAATTGAAGTTGAAGAAAAATTCCTGAGTGAAAGAAGGGGCAATTTCACTTACTGTCATTTTCATTCTGTATCTGCATTGGTAGTTCTTCCTCTGCAGGGAGAAAAAAAAGATCAGAGAGAATACAAATCCATTTCTGCCATGAACTGTTCTGGTTTCTTGGGAATGGTGGTGAGGCTACAGAAGAACAGACTAGAGATTGAAAGGGCATCCAGAATGCTATGTGAAGGGGCAGGACCTTCTGGAAACCAGAGAGCAGCCTATAACATGGGGAGATTTTCTGAAATCGATTTTCATAATTAGGGCTGGAGGGAAAACTCCAGTCATCATGCAATGACAGGAAGTTGGGAATGTTGGTGGACTGTAGAAGAGGGAGCACATCTGGCTTCCTCAGGGGGAAGTATTGATGATGTCTAACATCATCTTCTACTGAAGACAGTTAAAGGAACAAGAAGTTTCAGGAACACATATTCCTCTGCAATTTTTTCACCAAAGTCCACTCCATCTTCAAGTGTGGTACTGAAGAAACATGCCAATGGGCACTGTTAGGGAACAACATGGAGATGGATGGCAGAACTGTCCTTTATAAGGCATATCTATAGTTGCTGCTCTATGTGAATCTGCTTAGCCATCGGAGGCATCAGGGGAAAACAAAAACTGGGGTTTAGAGAATACTTTTCATTTGCTACTACCAACCATAGATCTGGAAGGCCAAGATCTCTAAGATCACTATGAAGGCTAGGCTCTGCATCCATCAATGACCAGAAGAAAGCCTTAGGGTTTCTTTACCTTCTCATCATTTGACATTTTAAAAAGTATATGATAACCAGAAAAAAAGGAATAAAAACCAGGCTCAGCCCAAAGTATAATTCTCAGGCCAGAGTTCCATTTACAAAAGCAATAGAATGGAGTCCTTTACGCTCTGTTCCTTTCTCTCTCTCTGTCTGAGAGTTATGAATTTAGAGACTTGAGGAATTATTTGAAAAATAAGAGATATCTTTAGAAGGTGAAAAGGATCAAGGCAAGATCTAGAAATATTCTAAGCCCTTACTATGGGGGACCTGGGGAAGAGGAAGAAAAAACTCAGTTAGACTTGCAAGGATTGGAGCTTAGAGTCTCTAGTCTTTCTTGTCCAATTACAAGTCAGAAAATCTTAAGAAAAAAAAAAGTTTGAATAAGGAAAGAGTCAAGTTAACTTACCATCACAGTCATTCACAATATGTTCTATTTCTTTTTCATCAGATATCACTGGGGAAAAAAATAGGAATACACAGTCATTCCTGTCATTGCCACTTCTGACCTCCTGGTGAGACAGGGTGCCATACCAAAGAACAAGGGCTGCTATTCTAGGAGGGAAAAACTATCTAGAAGGGCATGAAGAGAGAGCCGGGGAATTTCATAATGTCAGTAGCAGATGGAGGGATTGTTTATACAAAGGAGTTTCCTCAGTTCTCCTCATATGATTAGGGTAAGGGGGTAAACCCAGACATCTAGCAAGAAACAAAGGTCACAGAGTAGGTAGATCTAGGTGAGACATATCAGTTGCATTTTATGCTACCATAAATGGAAAAGACCCAAGTCTAAGAAAACAAGACAACTTGCTTTTTTGTATCCACTTCATCAGATCCTGCTCATCTTGTGTAGTTTCAGCTGGTGCTAGATAAGGAAAAAGAAAGTAGGAATGAGGTCATGATGGACAGGAAGTTAAATAACTCCAAGAAATGGCTCTTTCTTAGTCTTTACAAAAGTGTAAGAATCTTTTGGGACCTTTTAGGACAGAGGTCTCATTCACTGTTAGTCTATGTCTGTCCTTCCACTGGACATAAGGAGAGCTGACCCTGAGTGAATCTAGAGGAGACAAAAGCTCCATCACACTCTTTAGAGATGTTTTCTGCCACCTCTCTATTCACCCCTTTCAGGATTTTAGTCTGAGAGAGGTAAGAATAGAAAATCCAAGAGAAGAAATGATTGTTATTGAACCACCAAAGTGGTGCTTCATTTTAGAGCCACAGTATGAAACCCACAATCCCACTCCAGATTCAGATGTTAGGATGCAATGTAATTTTAAGTGAGATTTAGTCATGTACAAAGAAAGTAGGGGAAAAAATCAAAGACATAAGATGCAAGTTCAGGCTAGATGTGCAAGTCCTAGGTCAGGGTTCCAGGAACTACAGAAATAAAGACTGAAAGAAATGTCTGAAAAATAAAGTCCATCTGTAGAAGCATTTACATCTTTACTAGAGAACAGCTAGTGAAGAAGAAAAAAAGTGCAAAGAAAATCAGAATATAGATTGCAAGGCCTAGAGATGAGTCAAAAGTCATTTCTGGCTATTTACAAATCAGTCAGAAGTCTTTCTCTCTCTGTGTTTCTTTGTCTCTGTCTCTGTTTCTCTCTTTCTCTATGTGTCTGTCTCTCGCTGGGTCCCTGTGTGTGTATCTCCCTCTCTGAGTATTTCTACTGAAAAGAAATTTTAAAAAATTAAAACCTCATGAAAACATTGATCTTTCTGGGATCAAGGTAAGACTTGGAGGGGTGGAGGAGGGGGGACTAGATCAGGAGATGAAGATGGACTACAGGTCCTAGATGGAAAATGTATTTATGGTGGCATGAGTAGAGTCAGAGAAATTCTGAAAATTGAAAAACACCCAGGAGATTTGGAAGACCTGGTGAAGTATTCTTTTTTTCTCTAATTTATATATTTTTAATTTTTTAAATCTTTTTCCATGTTTACATATTTTATTTTCTTTCCCTCTCTTCTTCACTTAGGTCTCCTGGATCCAACAAGCATTTCCACTGGGTTATAGAACTGTTATCACTTATAGCTATTTCCATATTATTCATTTTTGCAATTGGTGAACATTTCTGAGTTCTAATCTGCAAGTTAGGACCCAGGGTTAAATTCCATCAACCATGAAAGAAAAAGTTGGTGGGAGAGTTGATGGACAGGGATGAGAGGTAACTGGGAAAACTTCACATTTTTTATACAAGTAGAAAAGACTTTTGGCTATAAAAAATACCAACTCACCCTTAGTTACTTGCTTCTTCTCAGGAGCAACAGTCTTTGGCTCATTCTTTGGAACCTCCTGCTTGGTTGTAGTTTGGGGGGGTGCTGAGAATGCAAAAAGAAATAAAGACTAGGAAGTTCTAAATTTATAATTGAGATTGGAGTAGATGTTTAAAAAAGAAAGGACATTTAAAGAAGTCAAAAGGGATGAAGATAAGACCTAGATATACCAAGAAAGAATTTTACCTTGCAGAAGATAAGAGGAAGAAAACAGAGAAGAGCCTAAATATTGATGATGGACTGCAAGGACTTGGAGATAAAAGTCTCAGTCTTTCCTGGGGGAACATTTGGGAAGTAAAACCTTAGAGTTGTGAGAGAAGTGTAAACTCCAGTGACCATGAAAGGAAGGTAGGTGAGAGAGTTGGTAAATTCAGGAGACAGATAGCAGGGTGGAAATTTTTATGTCTTAAAAAAAAGGAGAAATGGCCCTTGACTAGTGGGAAAACAACAACAACAACAACAACAAACTCACCTGAAGTTACTTGGTTAGTCTTAGAAGCAGATGTCTTTGGAGTCTCTGGATTGGTTGTAGTCTTGGCTGGTTCTGGAAATCCAAAAAAGAAAAGAGAAGTGATACTATGCCTAAACAGAGTATGAAATAATCTAAAAGTAATCGGTGTTGTTGTTGGTTTTTTAACCCTTACCTTTTGCCTTATAATTGATACCAAGTATTATTTCCAAGGCAGAAGAACCATAAGGGCTAGGAAATTGTGGCTAAGTGGTTTGACCAAGCCCACACAGCTAGAAAATCCAATGTATCTGTACAGTTTCCAAGTCAAGGTCCAATGTGCTAGACCAATGGAATAAGTTTCTCTCTCTCTCTCTCTCTCTCTCTCTCTCTCTCTCTCTCTCTCTCTCTCTCTCTCTCTCTCTCTCTCTCGCTTCTGTCTTGCTTACTTTTTCTTTTTTCATCTCTTTCTCTGCTCTCTATCCATCTATCTGTTCCTTTCTCTCCCTGTTTCTTTCTCACTACCTGTCTTTTCCTTTCTTATCTCTCTCTGTGTCTCTCTGCAAAGTATAGAGAGGCCTAATTTTTAAATGGAGGCTAGAATGGACATTTGAAAAGTAATGAACATTATAGAAGTCAAAAGGTATTAAGACAAGGAATTCTGAACACAAAATGGAAAAAGGTTGCCTTTAGAGTGGGATATCTAGGGAAGAGGAACAAAAATGAGAAGGGCCTAAAAATTGATGTTAGATTTTAAGGATCAGTGGAAGTGTCTCAAGCCTGTCTGAGTCATTTAGAAATCAGTTATTCTCATGAAAAGTGTTAAATGATAAAAAAAAAAACCAAGTAAACATACTGGATGATACATGACACCATATTTCCCACTGAGATTGGGGGATTTTGATGGAAAAAAATTCAAATGAAGGACAAACTCATGCCTGTCACTGACTTCACACCTCAGGATAAGGCTGGGGAACCTAATTAGATGATGGAAAAGGGTTAACAGTCTGGGTACAAAATGTATTATGGTAGCATATATAGAATGAAGGAAGTTCTGGAAATAGAGGAGCACCTGAGGGATGCCGGAGACTTGGGGAACTTTCCTTTGGTCTAATCTCAGAATTGAGCCTGATTGATAAATGTCATCTACCATGAATGTAAGGTAGGTAGAAGAGCTGGTAGACTCAGGTGAGAATTAGCTGTCTCTGTCTGTCCCACTGTCTCTGTCTCTCTTTCTCTCTGTGGCAAAAGTGTTGAGTTATCAATTTTAAAAGGAGACTTGAGGGGATATTTAAAAAATAAATGAGAATTATTCAAGCCTAAAAGAATCAAGAAAAAACCTGGAAATACCATTGTAGCATGTAAGCCTTTACTAGAGGATAGCTGAAGATGGGGAAGAAAGCTGAGCATGTATTAAAAACTGGAGTTACATTGCAAGCCCTGGAAAATCTGCACAAAGGACTCTCTAACTTAAGGTCATAATCAGTCACAACATATTTTCCTTCCTGATTGCTTGTTTCCACTCAGAAGAAATTTTAAAAGTATACAAGCTGGGGCAGCTTGGTGAGATGGTGGATAGGCTCCTGGTCCTACAGTTAAGAATACCTGAGTTCCAATCAAGATTCAGACACTTTCTTGCTATGTGAACCTAGACAAATCACTTCACTCTATTTGTCTCAGTTTCCTCTTCTGTAAAATAAGCTGGAGAAGGAAATGACAAACCACTCCAGTATCTTTGCCAACAATACCCCAAATAGGGTCATGAAGAGTTGAAAAGGACTGAAATGATTGAACAACAATAAAATGCAAACTCATTAACTCCTTTGGTCTCTGAAACTAGAATGTGAGAGGGTTCTACTGAAGCAACCAGGAACTACACTGACATGAGATGCTAGATGGAGAGGCATTGAAATTCTGGCAATTGGACATCAATTAGGGAATACAGAAGACATGAGGAGCATTTCTGAAGGCTCATCTCAGAGTTAGAATTAGCAGTTAAACTACAGTGACCATGAAAGGAATATAGGTGGAAGAGAATGCACCCAAGACATTGGCACAAGGGAATGAGGTTGGAAAGGATCTTGATGGAGGAAAAATAAATCTCACCTTGGGGTCCCTTCTGAGATCCATCAGCAGTGGGATCTGTCTTAGCCACAGCTGTAGTTTCTACAGGTTCTAGAAAGTCAAAAACAAAAGCCAAATGTAAGTTATTTTATGGCTGAGCAAACAATTTTATTTCACCTGTAGAAAAGAGTTGGGGAGAGATGACAAAATGGGCCCTTAAATCAAGGCATCAACCAAACAGAGAATCATCAGCTTACCTGGTTTTGATGTTGGGGCAGACATCACCAGAGAGAACAGAGTGAAGGCAAGGATTGCCTCCTTCAGCATGGTGCTCAGTGGTAGGTAAACCAGTCAGAGAATGAAGAGGGTTGGTTTGGGATGTCTTGAAGAATACCTAGACCTTATATATATATGAAGTCCCCAGTCCCCCAGTCTTCCTCATATCCAGCTCTGTCCTATCTATTATCTGTCCCCAAGGCAGCATTCCAAAATTTAGGAAGGAAAAGTATGCCCCTGGAGGAAGGAAAGACACAAAGGTGTGGATGGGGTGGCAATTAGAAGGGGGAGAAAACTAGGAGCTGAGCATTGAGGGGGATTGGAGAAAGATCTGATAAGCAATGTATCTGCAAAGAGTGAGCTCCTCCATAGACATGCCTACATTTTTCTGGCTTTTCAGAGATAGAGGAAAAATTCTTCTTCTATCAGATGGCTCCAGGGATGATCATTTCAAGCTTCAAGATTTTGTCTAATCTCAGAAGGTATCTGCAGGCTCCACTTGAGTCAGTGTGTCAGCTCCTGGGGAGAGATTCACCTCTATTATTCTTTCTTTTCTACATGGTTCATTCCAAAGATGGGTCTTCTGTGAAAAGAAAGGACAGAAGGCTCTTTTCTCTGACAACCAAACAGAAAATTTTCATTTATGCACAAAATATAACATTTAAAAGAACATCACAGGTCATCTTTGCTTCCTGATATCTGAGAAGTAATACCCCATATAACATCTCGGACTTTCTTTTCTCTCTTTCTTCCTATTTCCTATGATTATTGAGAAGATGAAACAACATCTTTATTTGTGAAAAAGTGTTTTGAGAAGCTTGAGTTTGTGTAGATATGATAAATAGTAGTTATCAAATTCTTTTCACAATGAAACTTTAATAACTTCAGTTGAACATATGACCTAAAGCACCCTGTACATTATATATAAAAGCTAAAACTTTAAACTTTGCAAACTTCTAAAGCACTATGATTTGATTTTTTAACCAGTGACAAAAGCACCATCATTTCTGACACTTCTTTCAAACTGATTTTGAGTTGTCACTCAGTAATTTGATAAATCACATTCATGAAAAAAATTAACCCCAAATCAATAGCCCTAACATGAAAATATTTAAGAATCCCCAATTTTCTTAAATGAAATTGAGATGGTAAAATGAACAAAGGATTTTTGCCTAGTTTGCCCAGCACCTCTCCCAATATAGAAAAGACACAAAAGGAATTCTGACAAAGAAAATCAAGAAAAAGTCACAGTGACTCATTTTTCTGATAAAAGACAATTTAGGAAGATGTAAAAGGAAATTTATGGACAATTTGTCAAGGGCTGACAAAGAGCATCACCCAGAGACAGAAAAGATATCAGTGAAAGAGAATTGTTATTCCTTAAGTTAATCAATCCAGAACTTAAGTTATCTTTACTTAACCCTTAGTAAGTCAATAAGAAAGTTCACACCCTCACTCCCTCCCTCTCCCTCCTTCCTCTATCAGTGCTAGGTAAATTGAAAGGCTGTGATTGATTCCTGAGATGTAATGAGAAGTACTGATGGATGGAGAAAACTGTATAGAAGTGGGAGCCTGAGAGAGATTCAGACATTCATTAGATTCTTCCTTCAGAATGGCTTTCTTCAGTACTGTTCCTCAGTGTACTTATACGAATAGGATACCTTGCAGTTTTTCTGTTCCTCCTCAAAAAAAAAAAACAATGGAAAGATAGGTCAGTTGATCTCAAGACTGAGATAGAATACCTTGAGAAAAAACTGGAAGATATCTTGAATAACCTCAAGACTCAGAAGGGAAATTCATCTCCCTACCCTCCCTCAGCATCTAAGCCTACTTGACACATTTCTTGTACTTTCTTAGTCCAATACATTTCTTATTTTGTTCACCCCATTCCTTTCTCTCTGCTAGACCCATCTCAAACCCCTCTCTCCCCTTGCGCCATCCATACCTCCCCCTGATCAACTCATCCCTCAACCTATTCAACCTATCTCTCATTCCAACAAACCATCCCTACTTGGCCCATGTCTGCCCCTGTCCCTATCACTCCTTCCCTTCCCCTTACCTACTCCATTGCAACCCAAACAAAAAGCTAAAGAGCCGAAATTGAAGATAATTCTGTTAAAAACCAGTTCCTCCTAAGGGAAGAATAACAAACCAAAGAATTTAGTGAACATTTAGCATCATATACTTTTACTCCACAAGATGCTGAGATATTCAAGTGTGAAGAGAGAATTGCACACTCTTAGTTTATTTTTAAATGTAATCAATTAGCAACCTTTAATTTAATAAAATTGTTATGATTATAAGAGAGGATAGATGGGGAGGCACAGTGATGGAGGAGGTGAAGGAATAGGGGGGTTTGTGTGGAAGGGAGAGAAAGACTAGACCAGAGTTGAGAGAAGCTCTGGGTAACTCTCCCTCTCCTTCACACCTTAAACACAAAAGAGGGGTACCCCTGAGCAGATGTTGTGGCAGGGATGAACAAGGGCTGTGTCCTGTGGAAGAGGCAAGACAGAAGCTGGAGATGGGTCAACTGTCAATCAAGTGAAGATTGCATTTGGAATGTGACTGGGAAACAATTGGAGGCAAGAGCCAAATGGTTGACTGTTTTTGAGGGTCTTTGGGTTGATGGTGGTGACTGAAGAAGGAGCTGGTTATTTATCTCTGCGACTAGGAATACTCAAGTTGGAGGTGACCTGGCTGATTTGAAGGAAGAAGAAAAGGACAATAGTTCTTATATCTTTCTCTCTCTGACTGGTTCTGTTTCATAATAGTGACTGAATTGCCATTTCTCTGAATATCC
Source organism: Monodelphis domestica (assembly GCF_027887165.1). Classification (NCBI taxonomy): domain Eukaryota; kingdom Metazoa; phylum Chordata; class Mammalia; order Didelphimorphia; family Didelphidae; genus Monodelphis; species Monodelphis domestica. Next base: position 116,592,902 of record NC_077231.1, read on the forward strand.
TCCAACCTAGACTCACTATAGATAATAGGGATATCCCACTCCTCTTACCTTATCCTCCACCCTGGTCCTGTTTTCCCAAAATAAACCCCTTGTTTGACAATGATTAAGAAATATTTCATTACATTTCTGCTCTTCCAACTGCCACTCTTCCCTCCTGCCAACATTGTAAAATGGTTCCTCAGTCTCAGTTTCCTTTCCCCAAATCAAGAATTTGAATTACTCCTACTTAGTGTTTGTTAAGTCACTTATAAAGATGATTTTTGAAATTAAGTCTTGTTACTTGAGTTTAGAGGTAAGAAGTGGATACGCTGGCTTGCTGTCAGTTTCAGATGTTGATAGTGTATATTGTAAGGATAATATTAGAAAATAAGTATTGTTTAATTAGTTTAAAGATAAGAAGTAAAGTGTCTGGCCTGAGCAAAGAACTGGAGTTTGAAGGAGAGCTGAGAGAGCATGTTGATTTCATATGTGAGTTATAACTGTTTTTCTATGTCAATTACTCTCTCTGGCAGTTGGGAGTTGCTGTCTGGCACTTGGCAGAGACACACTCAGAGACTCTCTCTCAGGGCTAGAGGAGGTAGCACCTTTGCCTCTGTCTGAGGGAAAGATCTGAAGGAGTTCAGTGTTTTCCTTTCCCAACACTAGTGACTCGCATGTTTTTTATAAATTATTTTACTCTGAGAAGACCAAAGAAAAACCTGGTCTTTGGCCAGAGTTCTAATGGGATTCTTGTTGAGACTCAGGCAGCTAGCCTTTTCAATTTTATAATTTGAAGGTGAAGTTAAGATTTATATAGATAATAGTGGTAGTTTTTATCTAGATAGCATAAATTTGGGTTAGTCAGATTAGGGAGGAAAAGTGTAGCCTGTGAAACACAGGAAAAGTGGTTTCTTGCAGAACCTGGGAGTTTCTTTGGGTGGATTTAGAATCCCTTAGAATTAGAAATCCTTCCTTATCCTTATTTTGAACAACTTTAATAATTTCTATGTTTATAATAAGAGTCTTTTTTAGCATCCTGATGCATGGCACAAAAGGGATATTCACATTTGAGCTTCACTTCATCCCTAAGGATACTTTTCATTGCTTCTATTAAAAAGTATCCAAACAGTTTGAACTTGATTGGCGAGTTAAACGGTTTTGAACAGTTTTTCAATGTAAATATTTTATTTTATGTAGTTTGTCATAATTTGTTTTTACAGTGTGGGAAATGTAAAGTTTATTATGCAGCAGTTGCTCTCTGGAAGTGATAGTTGCTCTCTCTCTAAGTGCTCTTAACAGTGACATCTTTTCTCTCTCCTCACTGTCTGAAGGTAGTAGAAAAGGGGGGGAAAGCCTGAAGGAACTAAGTGATTTCCTTTTCCAACATGGGAAATACTAGTGACAGTCTATTGATGTTACAAAGATTGTTTTATCTCTGAGGAGACCAAAGAAAGATTCAGTCATTGGTTTAGTCTCTGAATCTGCTAAGGCTCAGAGTCCTAACGTGGTTCTTGCTGAGGCTCAACCAGCTGGCCTTTGTTATTTTTATGACTTGGAGACAAAGTTAAGAATTATATTCTTCTTATGAGGATAATTGTATTAGGTTGTTGTAGAATAGGGAAAATTTGGGTTAGTCAGATTAGGAAAGATTGGTATAGCCTTTGGAAATAGGAGAAGAGGTTCCTTGGGGAACCAGGGACTTTATTTTTCATGGAGATAGAATCCTTTAGAGTTAGAAATCATTTTATATCCTCATATTCTCAATGAATAGCTTATTTTTGTATAACAAGAGTCTCCTTAGTGTCTTTGTGCCTGGTCCTGAAGAAAAGTTCACTTATGAGCTTCACTTTACTTATATAAACTGAAGATACCTTGTAAGCACAGCAAGCAGAGTATCTAATCAATTTATATCCATAATCAATTCATTGAGTTGTTATTTTTACAAACTAGATAAGAGAGCTCACAAGTCACTTACTAGTTCACACCCCCAAAGGCCACAAGAACTGCCCCATCCTTGGGCAGTGTTAGACTAATTGGGAGGTTATAGTTTATTCTTTTGAAGTGGGAGAGAGACAGGAAATGAAGTGGAAAAAGGACTATTAAATGCAAGACCAAGGGACAAGATTCACTCATTCCTTCCTTGGTTCTTCCAGGAGGAGACCCTCTCTCTTGGTTGGTCTTTAGATGGGACACTCTCTTTAATTTGAGCTCTGATAAGATTCTTGGTGGTTTTGGATTCATTTGTGAGGAAGGTTTTCATCAAACTTTTCATTTCAGTATCTCCTGGCTCTTTGGATTTTGGCTTCCTAATTAGGACTTTGGATTCTGATTTTTGATCTGAATAAGTTCAGCTTTTGATCTGATTAAGTTCAACTGGGTTGGACTGTATGTGCCAAATACTCCGGGAAGGCTGGGCTGCCCAGGCTCTCTTCAGTTCTCTCCAGCTACTTCTCCTCTGTCTACAATGTTCCCCAGTGCCTTTTCCCACCTCCCTGAGCTCTGAGGAGTCCTGATGGGGTTATGTTCAACTGGATTGGTCTGGATGTGCCCCGAGGCAATGGTGAGACTGGAGCCTGATGGAGGGACCCAGCCACTGACCTGGTCTCTCCCTGGCTTCCTCCCTGCTGTCCACGCTGGATGCTCGGTGTCCGGCTCCCCACTGCTCACAGCGTAGACCCTCCTAACCAGCACCTTTGCCTGCTCAGAGGTTCCCTCTGCTGCTGGGGGCTCAGCCCTATGGGTTGGTGGGGAGGGGTCCTGTGATGTTCTCTCTGCCTTCCCCTTAGACCCGATTATTCTCGGGTTCCTGTAGCCTGTTAAAGTATTAGTTGAGAAGAACTTTGAGGAAGTTGCTTTTGATGAAAAAAAGAATGTCTTTGTGGAATTTTATGCTCCCTGGTGTGGTCACTGCAAACAGCTGGCTCCCATTTGGGATAAATTGGGAGAGACTTATAAGGATCATGAAAGTATAGTCATTGCCAAGATGGACTCAATGGCTAATGAAGTAGAGGCAGTTAAGGTTCACTGTTTCCCTACATTAAAGTTCTTCCCTGCAAGTGCTGACAGAACGGTAATTGATTACAATGGAGAGAGAACACTAGAAGGTTTCAAAAAGTTCCTGGAGAGTGGTGGACAAGATGGGGCAGGGGATGATGAAGGTCTAGAAGATTTAGAAGAAGCTGCAGAGCCACCTATGGAAGAAGATGATGATCAGACAGCTCCAAAAGATGAATTGTAAAGTGGAGAACTAAGTTGACATATCCCAAAAATAAGACACTACATTATGTGCTGCTCCAACCAAGCAGCAAATGCATCTGGAAACTTGTAACATTAACAACTGAAGGAGAGTCTTGATTGAAAATCCAGGGATTTTTAAAAAAGTAATACTTCATTCTAACATGTATGTAAATTCAAATGTCCTTCCCTTTTTGCTTTTCAATTTTTGAAAAGTGAGTTATCTTTAATAGCCCAGATCATTTGGTAAGCCTCCTGTTCTTTCAGGGGAAGGGGTGGGGTGATGTACTTTTTTGTACATTTTTTTTTTGTCACACGTGTTTTTTGGTTTGAAGTGGGTTGTAAAGTTAAAAGCATGAGTGCTGTTGTCATTACTAAATCATTTTAGGGTCCGCCATACTGATAATATCTCCTACAAAGGTTCATGTCATCCCTTTTTAAAAAAACACATTTGATATTTCAACTACATGTCAGGGTATCAAATAGCAATGTCACTCACCTTTTAGCTAGTCCTCCCTGGAATCAACCATTCCTCAGTTTGGGGAGGAGCAACCACTAAGCTAAATTCAAGGACCCTTTCCCTTCATACCAGTGTTAGCATGGCTGAATGTCCTTGTATTTTGCTTTAAAGACACTTTTTAAATGCTCTGGAGGTGGATAGGACTATGCCATCATTTGTTTTTTAGAACAACAATCATTGGTGAAGGGGGGAAGGTAGTTTATGCTCCCCTATTTAGAGTAGATCCAGAAGTAGTACCACCCTCTTCCCTGCTATGATACAGGGTTTTGTTCTACAACTTTCTGGTGCATTGCTCTGTGAATGTTGGTATACAAGTATACGAAGTAGGCTCCAAAGTCTACTTGATGCAGTAACCAGGACACTTATGATTATTGGGGATTGGGAAGGGCAGTTGTGTGGGGGTGGGCCAAGGCTGTTTGAGCTCAATCAGACTTGATAACACTTTAGGCATTTCCACCATAATGTTGGAACTGAACACATTGGCCAAATAAAGTTGAAATTAAAAAAAAAAGTACAAGGATGGAGTCCTTGCAGTCCCAGATCTCAAACTATACTATAAAGCAGTGATCATCAAAACAATTTGGTACTGGCTAAGAGATAGAAAGGAGGATCAGTTGAACAGACTTGGGGTAAGTGACCTCAGCAAGACAGTCTATGACAATCCTGAAGATCCTAGCTTTTGGGACTGAAACCCACTATTTGATAAAAACTGCTGGGAAAATTAGAAGAAAGAATGGGAGAGGTTAGGTTTAGATCAATATCTCACACCCTACACCAAGATAAACTCAGAATGGGTGAATGACTTAAATATAAAGAAGTAAACTATAAGCAAATTAGGTGAACACAGAATAGTATACTTTTCAGATCTTTGGGAAAGGAAAGATGTTAAAACAAAGCAAGAGATAGAAAAAATAATAAAATATAAAATCAATAATTTTAATTATATCAAATTAAAAAGTTTTTGTATGCAACCAATTTTAGAAGGTAAGCAACCAATTGGGAAACAATCTTCATAACAAAAAACTCTGACAAAAGTCTAATTACTCAAATTTATGAAGAGCTAAATCAATTATACAAAAAACCAAGCCATTCTCCAATTGATAAATGGGCAAGGGACATGAATAGGGAATTTTCAGTTAAAGAAATCAAAACTATTAATAAGCACATGAAAAGGTGCTCTAAATCTCTTATAATCAGAGAGATGCAAATCAAAACAACTCTTTGGTATCACCTCACATCTAGCAGTTTAGCTAACATGACAGCAAAGGAAAATAATGAATGCTGGAGGGGAATTGGCAAAGTTGGGGCACTAATGCATTGCTGGTGGAGTTGTGAATTGATCCAACCATTCTGGAGGGCAATTTGGAACTATGCCCAAAGGACACGAAAAGACTGTCTGCCCAGAGGACTGCTGGGTTTATACCCCAAACAGATAATAAGGGAAAAAAATGTATAAAAATATTCATAGCTGTGTTCATGGTGATGGCAAAAAATTGGAAAATGATGGAATGCCCTTCATTTCCGTAATGGCTGAACAAACTGTGGTATATGTTGGTGATGGGATACTATTGTGCTCAAAGGAATAATAAAGTGGAGGAATTCCATGGGAACTGGAAGGACCTCCAGGAAGTGATGAAGATTGAAAGGACCAGAACCAGGAGAACATTATACACAGAAACCAATACACTGTGGTACAATCAAATATAATGGACTTCTCCATTAGTGGCAATGCAGTGATCCTGAACAACTTAGAGGAATCTACGAGAGAAAACATTATCCACATTCACAGGAAAAACTGTGGGAGTAGAAACACTGAAGAAAAATAACTGCTTGAATAAATGGGTCCAGCAGATATCATTGGGGATATAGACTCTAATGAAAATCTTTATTCAAACAACAACAACACGGAAATACGTTCTGATCAAGGACACTTGTAATATCCAATGAAATTGCATGTTGGCTGTGGGAATGGTGGGGGTAGGGGAGGGAGGGAGATAATGTGATTCTTGTAATCAAATGATAATCTTCTAAAGTAACTAAATAAATTATTTTTTTAATAAAGAACCCTCCCCCCCAAAAAAAAGAAATATAAAATCTGAATTTGTGGTTTTATTGGCATAAGTGACTCTTAAGGGAGATCTTCCCACCACAGTGGCAAATACTTATAATTTATGTTAAAGAATTGCTGAGGATATGGAGAAGTTAAGCAATCTGGTTGCCTGTGGTCATATAAATATTCTGTGTAAAAGGTAAAATTTTGCCCCCAAGTGTTCATGGTGTTAAGGTCAATGATCCAAATTTTACCTTACTTCCTTTCCATTTCATTGTTTTTTATATGAAATAAAAATCTCATCCTTTCGCATTTTACACAGATTCTCTTGTGTCAAATAAAAAATTAGTTAAAAAACTGGAAAAAAAGAAATATAATATATCTAATAGGAATAATAACTGATCTGGAAACTAGATTGAATAGAGATATTTAGTCGACCTGAAAGCAGTGGACAAAAAAGAAGCAGAGATATAATGTCCTCAACTCCTTCAGATATCCCACTCCCATACCAAGGTTTTCCATATTCCCTCTCCTCTCCTTTGACACTACCACCATGCTAGGGCAGGTTCTCATTACCTCATGCTTGGACTATTGTAAAAGCCTGCTTGTGAGTCTGCTTGCCTCTCCTCCCCTAGCTCTTTCATGATGGATTTTCTCTTTCCCATTTATGAAAAAGAGTAAAATGAAACTCATTTATGTTTTCCATAAGCCAGAGATCAGTCAGAGAACAGCAAAGCCAATACAATTTGGAACCGAGATATCCTGATACTTCATCTAGTACTTTCCCATATCACTTTGAAAACTGAAGGTTTCATTTTCCCCTAGCTGAAAGAAAATCGGTTCTATATTTTATTTTCAACAACCATGAATGTCCACTAGACGCAGAGTAAATTAAATAATAGGGGATTATTTCATTGTCCCTGGGGCAAATCACTCAAGTGCACTTGAACAAAAACAAGAATATACTGTTGGTGAATTTCTGAGAGGGAATTCCTGAAAAACCCAAGGAAGATTGTCTCCACTACAATGTCTACTAGACAGAAGACCAGATAACATCAAATCCACATTAAAAGGTAAAGGAATGTGTTAGCCCCACAAGAAAACCTGATGCTTGTAATAGCTTTAGATTTCTAGTATACAGATTTGTTTTAAGTGTCAGGTTTAATGGTTTAAATTTATGGTCTCCTTAGAAGACATTTCTAACTGGAAGATCTCTAGTCTATTTAAATGGACCAATACGATGTAGTCTGCCCCAATAAGGAAATTGGTTTGGAAAGCCCTATGTTACATATACAACCCTTGACTAAAAAAGCCAGTTGTATAGGATCTTCTCCTCATTGGAGGTATGGGAAGAGTTGGTGAGAGAAACAGAGATCTGGATTCTTCTGGCTTCTAGGTTTGAAAGAGATGTGAAATGATAGCCTCTCTTCATGTCACAGAAAAGTGAGAAAAACTCTGGACAATGGACCTTCTGATCCCTGTCATGTTCTGATCCCCAGTTTGCCACACTACAGACCTTGGAGAATTCTTATTAGGAGGGGATCAAACACACACACACACACACACACACACACACACACACACACACACACACACTTTCTCTGTGTCTCTATTTCCCTCTCTCCCTCTTCTCCCTATCACCTCTCTCTCTGTCTCTCTATCTCTACCTCTCTGTCAAACTCTATCTCTTTCTCTCTTAAAATAAGTTACCCTGCTCATGATGGAAGAGCACCTTCATCTGTATTGACTCATAAATTATTATATGTATGCTTTCTCTGATTTCTACTTTGCCATTGAATTAGATAAATGTGTATCTTTGCTATTTCTTCTGTTGTAGTACCAGAATTTGGTGGGAAGGGAGTCAGCCAGCACCCCTGCTCTCTTAGGAAAACAGCCTCTGGCCCCAATCTCCTACTTCCTCTCCTTGCAGGAATTAAAGTCTCCCTGTGAGAAATGTGGGGAAAGGTGCCAGTGTGGTCTATTCTTGCCTCCTGGTGAACGACGTCTAGACAGACACAAGTGGAAATAAATAATCTATATGAACAAAACAAAAATAACACACCTCCCCCATGCCATGTTTTAAGTGTGCTATTTGTGGGGTCCTGAGCAGCTGAGGACTGTCATATGCAACAAGACTTTGGCAATGCAATCAAAACAGAATAGAGGTAGTTGAGTTCAGTTTTTATATAGTGTGCTGTAGATGAAGGGCAATTAAGCTGAGTGTGGTAAGTTTAGTCTTCAGTACCATGGGAAGTTGTTCAGTCAGGCAAAATAATCACATAAGAAGCTGGTTTTTCTTCTATAATTTATGAAGAGTAATAGAATTATTTTTGAACACCTATACATGTAAATTGATACACATAAAAAATATCACCGTAATGACCCAAACCTTTCCTGGCCCTGAATTTCTAATATTGGTCACTCAAGCCAAATGAAACATGTTACCTAAGAGAGGAATGAAAGTTCATCTCATGAATTCTCAAAAATCATTACCCTGTATATATTCAGACTGAAAAACAGGAAAGCCTACTCTTACTATATTCTACTATGGTGTCTAGTAGAAGCCAAATAGATAGTCAACAAAAGATACAAATTTCAACAAATACATTTTTTATTATTAATGACATTACATTTGAAAAACAAACTAATAAATATAAACCAAAAATTTACTCCAAATCAGATGAAATAAAATAATTACAAATAGTTGACCTGGACTGGGTGCTAGGGTGAGTGTTAATAATTCATTTAAAAGATCATGGTGGAAAAATGTAGCTAAAAGGAATTCAGCACCTTGTGAAACTGGGAGAAAGAGTTGGAATGTGCCAGACCTGAATACATACTTAACTCCTCTCCTAGGCAGTGTGGTACACAGGAGGAAACTAATATCAAGATTTCTACATTGAAAAGAAGGGATTTGAATGTGCTTCCAGTCTTAAACCCATGATCCTGTCATCTAAAAAACAATAAAATTTGAAATGATAATCAAATAGAGAAATCCATTTAGACAAAAATCTTCCCTCATTTGTACTGTCCAACTGAAAGCAACGTGTTCTGAAGATCTAAATTTTCCAGCAATGTAATGGAAGTTGAGGAAGATGTTCCAGTTCTCAGAAAAGGGGAGATTGATATTTTCTTCACATTCTAAAATGAGAAAGAAATCAATGGTGAGATGCAGGGTATCAATGTGCTAGATAAGGAATCCCCCTTGCCCTTCCTATGAGTAACTTTTTTTCATCCAATTCAAAACTGTCATTAAATCTATTATTCCAGTGATGGACAATTGTAGGGTGCAGTAAGACCTCATTTTGTGTAGGGAGAAATAGGCATGAGAAGGGGGTCACAGCTAATGAATCCTCAGTGAAGATGAGAACAGAATGCAGGAGCTCTATTTCTTCAGCAAACTTACAGTCTTATTCTTCTTCACTCATCTACCAGATAGATCTCTCTACATCATTACCATCTCCTCCTCTTAAATATCTAGCCTACAGTGATCAATAAAAGGTTGCACTGAATCAAAAGAACTAGACATGAGACAAATTGGGGGATGATGAAGTCAGCCATATCATTACCATGTAATTTCAAAGTTACCAAGAAGCTCCATACATGTAAATGAATTTCTTCCATTCCGTCCAAGGTATACCTCCCAAATTGGTTTAAATATTATTATTAGTCCTTTGTTCAGATTTTCAGACAGTGGATGAAATACAAGTTCCCCAAAATAGCTTATGCATAAATTTGACATCATCTAATAGTTATATTTTATTGTGAATCCATTTCATAATAAGGTCTTTTCTTAGAAAGTAGGGATTTTTTCTCATAAGTCCTTGAAGGCACAAGTTTTGCTCCCTGAGGAGTTACTATTTACTGTGGAAAAATTTATAGAGCAAAAAATGGAGGAAAACACCAAAGACAGTTTTTTCATTCAACATGTTGCCCAAAGCTGTCATTGGATAGCCAACCAATTACTGCTATCTAGGATCCCTTCTTTTAGACCTCCATGACATTCAGGCATGTCAAGTCAACAAGCAGATTCCTTATTATGCTTATCTAAGGTAGAGCTGAAGAGGGAAGTAATCCATGAAATTGCTTTGTATATCATTATCACTCCTGTGCCTGAGAGTACAATACCACTTGGAACAAGATAGCAGTGAGTATAAGAGGGAAACATGCTTAGTGAGAAGTAGGAGGGTTTGGAAGGTCCTGAATCTATAGAAAGAAATGGGGAATTAAAGAAGTACAAACTACAAGACACAGGAAGAGGCAAAGGCAGACTCTAAGTTCATTCTTCTTTTAACTGATCAATGACTCTTTTGGTAATAAAATAAATTCAAGCAACACAAATCAGTGAGCCCTTTTAAGCACTTACTCTGTGCCAGACACTGAGCTAGGCTTTGGGGTTTCGAAAACAAATCATAAGGACTGAAATTAAAATTTCCTATAGTATCCATGATAATTTTTTGTGTTCAGTCAGTATTGGGGTTTCCTCTGTCTATTGTGATGTCCTAGAGCTCCCAGGTCCCTTTAGAGCACACAGGGAGTACACTTTCCATGCCTTCCAGAAAAGGAATTGCTCAGTGATGGGTAAGCCATCCACAGTGGAAAGCAAAGAGGAGGTACTTGAAGAGATCCAAGGTCCTTACCTGGTTAAGTTGTTGCCTTTTACATTTAATAGCATGAAATGCAGTCTGGAAAGAAGAAAACGAAATAGATCAGATTTAAACAATCCACAAAACCTACTAGAATGTGATTCTAGTATGAATTCCTCAGTTTATAGTACCATGAACAGCTAGAGTTGACTCCTAGAGAGAAAAGGACAGTGGAGGAACTGACTGTACAGTACTAATAGAAGACCTGACTAAGTGTTATGGAGCCATAACATAAAGGTTGAGAGAAGGAAGCAAGATTTAGTTGGAGGAGGTCAGTGATATCATGATCAGCAGAGATGATGGTTGAAACTAATTGAATTAGACATGAACACTGCCTTATAAAATCTGATAGAAGAGTCCCAATATTGCCAGGTACCTATAGAAAACTGGAACATAAAGTTCAAGGGTGGACTGGAATGGGAAGATGTCTTGTTTGCAATGATCTTGTTTATTTGTTGGTTTTAGAAACTATGCATGCTCATTTAAAATAATATGGATTCTTCACTTAACATAATCAGAGCATTGTTATTATATTGTTTATAAAATTGATTCTAAAAAAATTGATTCATTGGCTGGCAAAATCTACTAAAAATAACATCAGAATGATGGTGATTTCAATATTATAAAGATAAGGCAATGAGACTACACATGGCATCATGTCTTTTGGACACTCTCTATAGGATCCTTAATGAAGACTTGTATGACTTGACAGAAAATGAAAATAGATCCAAGAGAACAATTTACACAATGACAGAAATTAATGTAAAAGATAACCAAAAAGAGATTTCAGAAATTAATCAACCAAAGACTTCATTAATCCGGCAACTTCAGGAGATTAAAAGTCAAGAGAGTGATTTCCTTTAGGCAGAGAAATGGTTGACTAATGGAGTAAAACAGAACCATTTTCATAGGTGTTGTCAATATGTTGAGTTGCTTTGCTTGATTTTTTTTCTTTTAATAAACTTAGACTAGAAAAGGATAGGCACATATAAAAAAATAAAGACAATTTGTAGAAATTAAACAGTATATAGAAAAGGCTTGGAAATACTACAAAAGAACTTAAACTCTTACTGAAGAACAAAAAACGGGAAATGAAACACTGGCAAGGACCTAGAAATCAAATACTAGAGATGAGTCTTTTGCCTTTCTTGTCCATTATAGGTAAATCAGTCTGAAGAAAAATAAAATTAAAAAGAAAGTTCAAATTAAATTACCTTTGTTATAATCATCCTCAGTCTCACTTCCGTAGAAATCTGAGAAAAAATAATTGAAAAGCAAAATAAGGCTATTTCTGGTTTTGATCCTTTTATATACATGATGGCCCTGAAAGGTTATGTTGGAGGAAATACTTGTGGTTGAAAATGGATTGAGAATTCTAACAGCAGAAGAAACTAAAATCATTCCTGTCTTTTGGGTCACAATATGAAGACAAGTATTTCTGTAATTAAAAAGGAATAGGCTAACTTACCATCAGGGCTGTCATAATCTGAGTTGTATGGCACATAATCGACTGTGGGAAGCAATTCGAAGAGAAAATTAGTCCATTATAGTCACTGACATGTTTTACTGTTGGGGTGACACCACAGGGATAATGGATGGGCACATGAACAACAAGAAGCCTCACTGGTCAGGGGACTGAAAAAGTGTCCAGCTAGCTGGGTGACCCTGGGCAAGTCATTTAGCCCCAATGGCCTAGTCCATACCACACTTCTGACTTACAACTGATATTGAGTATTGATTTTGAGAGAGAAGATAAGAGTTTAAAAAAAGAACAAGAAAAGTATCCAGAATGGCATCTGGAAAGCCAAGGTAATCCTGAAAAGGAAGTAGAAGCTGATGGAAACAGATGACCCAGGGGAATTTCCTGAGGTAAAAATCTCAGAGATAAAAGAGAAGGGGAAAACCCCTGTGACAATACAAGGACACAAAGTGCAAGACTGTAGTACAATGGAGAGCTCTGAATTTTGAATGCAGACTGGAAAAAGAATATTTGAAAAATGAGAAGCTTTTGCAGTAGTCAAATGTGATTAAGACAAGGACAGGAAATATAAGGAAAGGATATAAGGTCTTCCTGTGTATCTGCTAAAGAGGAGGAAGAAACCTATATCATGGCTATGAAATAGGACAGAGGATTGGAATCTTTAGCTTTTCCTGACCATTTATAAGTAATTGAAGTTGAAGAAAAATTCCTGAGTGAAAGAAGGGGCAATTTCACTTACTGTCATTTTCATTCTGTATCTGCATTGGTACTTCTTCCTCTGCAGGGAGAAAAAAAAAGATCAGAGAGAATACAAATCCATTTCTGCCATGAACTGTTCTGGTTTCTTGGGAATGGTGGTGAGGCTACAGAAGAACAGACTAGAGATTGAAAGGGCATCCAGAATGCTATGTGAAGGGGCAGGACCTTCTGGAAACCAGAGAGCAGCCTATAACATGGGGAGATTTTCTGAAATCGATTTTCATAATTAGGGCTGGAGGGAAAACTCCAGTCATCATGCAATGACAGGAAGTTGGGAATGTTGGTGGACTGTAGAAGAGGGAGCACATCTGGCTTCCTCAGGGGGAAGTATTGATGATGTCTAACATCATCTTCTACTGAAGACCTTTAAAGGAACAAGAAGTTTCAGGAACACATATTCCTCTGCAATTTTTTCACCAAAGTCCACTCCATCTTCAAGTGTGGTACTGAAGAAACATGCCAATGGGCACTGTTAGGGAACAACATGGAGATGGATGGCAGAACTGTCCTTTATAAGGCATATCTATAGTTGCTGCTCTATGTGAATCTGCTTAGCTATGGGAGGCATCAGGGGAAAACAAAAACTGGGGTTTAGAGAATACTTTTCATTTGCTACTACCAACCATAGATCTGGAAGGCCAAGATCTCTAAGATCACTATGAAGGCTAGGCTCTGCATCCATCAATCACCAGAAAAAAGCCTTAGGGTTTCTTTACCTTCTCATCAATTGACATTTTAAAAAGTATATGATAACCAGAAAAAAGGAAATAAAAACCAGGCTCAGCCCAAAGTATAATTCTCAGGCCAGAGTTCTATTTACAAAAGCAATAGAATGGAGTCCTATAGGCTCTATCCTTTCTCTCTCTCTGTCTGAGAGTTATGAATTTAGAGACTTGAGGAATTATTTGAAAAATAAGAGATATCTTTAGAAGGTGAAAAGGATCAAGGCAAGATCTAGAAATATTCTAAGCCCTTACTATGGGGGACCTGGGGAAGAGGAAGAAAAAACTCAGTTAGACTTTCAAGGATTGGAGCTTAGAGTCTCAAGTCTTTCTTGTCCAATTACAAGTCAGAAAATCTTAACAAAAAAAAAGGTTGAATAAGGAGAGAATCAAGTTAACTTACCATCACAGTCATTCACAATATGTTCTATTTCTTTTTCATCCGATATCACTGGGGGAAAAAATAGGAATACACAGTCATTCCTGTCATTGCCACTTCTGACCTCCTGGTGAGACAGGGTGCCATACCAAAGAACAAGGGCTGCTATTCTAGGAGGGAAAAACTATCTAGAGGGCATGAAGGGAGAGCCGGGGAATTTCGTCATGTCAGTAGCAGATGGAGGGATTGTTTATACAAAGGAGTTTCTTGGGTTCTCCTCATATGATTAGAGTAAGGGGGTAAACCCAGACATCTAGCAAGAAACAAAGGTCACAGAGTACGTAGATCTAGGTGAGACATATCAGTTGCATTTTATGCTACCATAAATGGAAAAGACCCAAGTCTAAGAAAACAAGACAACTTGCTTTTCTGTATCCACTTCATCAGATCCTGCTCATCTTGTGTAGTTTCAGCTGGTGCTAGATAAGGAAAAAGAAAGTAGGAATGAGGTCATGATGGACAGGAAGTTAAATAACTCCAAGAAATGGCTCTTTCTTAGTCTTTACAAAAGTGTAAGAATCTTTTGGGACCTTTTAGGACAGAGGTCTCATTCACTGTTAGTCTATGTCTGTCCTTCCACGGGACATAAGGAGAGCTGACCGTGAGTGAATCTAGAGGAGACAAAAGCTCCATCACACTCTTTAGAGATGTTTTCTGCCACCTCTCTATTCACCCCTTTCAGGATTTTTGTCTGAGGGAGGTAAGAATAGAAAATCCAAGAGAAGAAATGATTCTTATTGAACCACCAAAGTGGTGCTTCATTTTAGAGCCACAGTATGAAACCCACAATCCCACTCCAGATTCAGATGTTAGTATGCAATGTAATTTTAAGTGAGATTTAGTCATGTATAAAGAAACTAGGGGAAAAAATCAAACACATAAGAGACAAATTCAGGCTATATGTGCAAGTCCTAGGTCAGGGTTCCAGGAACTACAGAAATAAAGACTGAAGGAAATGTCTGAAAAATAAAGTCCATCTGTAGAAGCATTTACATCTTTACTAGAGGACAGCTAGTGAAGAAGAATAAAAGTGCAAAGAAAATCAGAATATAGAGTGCAAGGACTAGAGATGAGTCAAAATCATTTCTGGCTATTTACAAATCAGTCACAAGTCCTTCTCTCTCTGTGTTTCTTTGTCTCTGTCTCTGTTTCTCTCTTTCTCTATGTGTCTGTCTCTTTTGCTGGGTTCCTGTGTGTGTATCTCCCTCTCTGAGTATTTCTACTGAAAAGAAATTTTAAAAAATTAAAACCTCATGACAACATTGATCTTTCTGGGATCAAGGTAAGACTTGGAGCTGTGGAGGAGGGGGGACTATATCAGAAGATGAATATGGACTACAGGTCCTAGATGGAAAATGTATTTATGGTGGCATGTGTAGAGTCAGAGAAATTCTGATAATTGAAAAGCTTCCAAGAGATTTGGAAGACCTGGTGAAGTATTCTTTTTTTCTCTAATTTATATACTTTTAATTTTTTAAATCCTTTTCCAGGTTTACATATTTTATTTTCTTTCCCTCTCTTCTTCACTTAGGTCTCCTGGATCCAACAAGCATTTCCACTGGCTTATAGAACTGTTATCACTTATAGCTATTTCCATATTATTCATTTTTGCAATTGGTGAATATTTCTGAGTTCTAATCTGCAAGTTAGGACCCATGGTTAAATTCCATCAGCCATGAAAGAAAAAGTTGGTGGGAGAGTTGATGGACAGGGATGAGAGGTAACTGGGAAAACTTCACGTTTTTTATACAAGTAGAAAAGACTTTTGGCTATAAAAAATACCAACTCACCCTTAGTTACTTGCTTCTTCTCAGGAGCAACAGTCTTTGGCTCATTCTTTGGAACCTCCTGCTTGGTTGTAGTTTGGGGGGGTGCTGAGAATGCAAAAAAGAAATAAAGACTAGGAAGTTCTAAATTTAGAATTGAGATTGGAGTAGATGTTTAAAAAAGAAAGGACATTTAAAGAAGTCAAAAGGGATGAAGATAAGACCTAGATATACCAAGAAAGAATTTCAGCTTGCAGAAGATAAGAGGAAGAAAACAGAGAAGAGCCTAAATATTGATGATGGACTGCAAGGACTTGGAGATAAAAGTCTCAGTCTTTCCTGGGGGAACATTTGGGAAGTAAAACCTTAGAGTTGTGAGAGAAATTTTAAAATTCAAGTGACCATGAAAGGAAGGTAGGTGAGAGAGTTGGTAAATTCAGGACACAGAGAGCAGGGTGGAAATTTTTATGTCTTAAAAAAAAGGAGAAATGGCCCTTGACTAGTGGGAAAACAACAACAACAAACTCACCTGAAGTTACTTGGTTAGTCTTAGAAGCAGATGTCTTTGGAGTCTCTGGATTGGTTGTAGTATTGGCTGGTTCTGGAAATCCAAAAAAGAAAAGAGAAGTGATACTATGTCTAAACAGAGAATGAAATAAACTAAAAGTAATTGGTGTTGTTGTTGGGTTTTTTTAACCCTTACCTTTTGTCTTATAATTGATAGCGAGTATTGTTTCCAAGGCAGAAGAAACATAAGGGCTAGGAAACTGTGGTTAAGTGACTTGACCAAGGCCACACAGCTAGAAAATCCAATCTATATATACAATTTCCAAGTCAAGGTCCAATGTACTAGACCAATGGAATAAGTTTCTCTCTCTCTCTCTCTCTCTCTCTCTCTCTCTCTCTCTCTCTCTCTCTCTCTCTCTCTCTCTCTCTCTCTCTCTCTCTTGCTTCTGTCTTGCTTACTTTTTCTTTTTTCATCTCTTTCTCTGCTCTCTATCCATCTATCAGTTCCTTTCTCTCCCTGTTTCTCACTCCCGGTCTTTTCCTTTCTTATCTCTCTCTCTGTCTCTCTGCAAAGTATAGAGAGGCCTAATTTTTAAATGGAGGCTAGAATGGACATTTGAAAAGTAATGAACATTTATAGAAGCCAAAAGGTATTAAGACAAGGAATTCTGAAAAAAAAATGGAAAAAGGTTGTCTTTAGAGAGGGATATATGGGGAAGGGGAACAAAAATGAGAAGGGCCTAAAAATTGATGTTAGATTTTAAGAATCAGTGGAAGTGTCTCAAGCCTGTCTGAGTCATTTAGAAATCAGTCATTCCCATGAAAAGTGTTAAATGATAAAAAAAAAAAGACCAAGTAGACATACTGGATGATACATGACACCATATTTCCCACTGAGATTGGGGGATTTCGATGGAAAAAAATTCAAATGAAGGACAAACTCATGCCTGTCACTGACTTTTCACACCTCAGGATAAGGCTGGGGGACTAAACTAGATGATGGAAAAGGGTTAACGGTCTGGGTACAAAATGTATTATGGTAGCATATATAGAATGAAGGAAGTTCTGGAAATAGAGGAGCACTTGAGAGATGCCGGAGACTTGGGGAACTTTCCTTTGGTCTAATCTCAGAATTAAGCCTGATTGATAAATGTCATCTACCATGAATGTAAGGTAGTTAGAAGAGCTGGTAGACTCAGGTGAGAATTAGCTGTCTCTGTCTGTCCCACTGTCTCTGTCTCTCTTTCTCTCTGTGGCAAAAGTGTTGAGTTATCAATTTTAAAAGGAGACTTGAGGGGATATTTAAAAAATAAATGAGAATTATTCAAGCCTAAAAGAATCAAGAAAAAACCTGGAAATACCATTGTAGCATGTAAGCCTTTACTAGAGGATAGCTGAAGATGGGGAAGAAAGTTGAGCATGTATTAAAAACTGGAGTTATATTGCAAGCCCTGGAAAATGTGCACAAAGGACTCTCTAACTTAAGGTCATAATCAGTCACAACATATTTTCCTTCCTGATTGCTTGTTTCCACTCAAAAGAAATTTAAAATTATACAAGCTGGGGCAGCTTGGTGAGATGGTGGATAGGCTCCTGGTCCTACAGTTAAGAATACCTGAGTTCCAATCAAGATTCAGACACTTTCTTGCTATGTGAACCTAGACAAATCACTTAACTGTATTTGCCTCAGTTTCCTCATCTGTAAAATAAGCTGGAGAAGGAAATGACAAACCACTCCAGTATCTTTGCCAACAATACCCCAAATAGGGTCATGAAGAGTTGAATATGACTGAAACGATTGAACAACAATAAAATGCAAACTCATTAACTCCTTTGGTCTCTGAAACTAGAACGTGAGAGGGTTCTACTGAAGCAACCAGGAACTATACTGACATGAGATGCTAGATGGAGAGGCCTTGAAATTCTGGCAATTGGACATCAATTAGGGAATACAGAAGACATGAGGAGCATTTCTGAAGGTTCATCTCAGAGTTAGAATTAGCAGTTACACAACAGTGACCATGAAAGGAATATAGGTGGAAGAGAATGCATCCAAGACATTGGCACAAGGGAATGAGGTCGGAAAGGATCTTGATGGAGGAAAAATAAATCTCACCTTGGGGTCCCTTCTGAGGTCCATCAGCAGGAGGATCTGTCTTAGCCACAGCTGTACTTTCTACAG
The DNA here is from genome assembly GCF_027887165.1 of Monodelphis domestica. Classification (NCBI taxonomy): domain Eukaryota; kingdom Metazoa; phylum Chordata; class Mammalia; order Didelphimorphia; family Didelphidae; genus Monodelphis; species Monodelphis domestica. The sequence goes on from NC_077231.1 coordinate 116,611,186, forward strand.
GTTCTAGAAAGCCAAAAACCAAAGCCAAATGTAAGTTATTTTATGGCTGAGCAAACAATTTTATTTCACCTGTAGAAAATAGTTGGGGAGAGATGACAAAATGGGCCCTTAAATCAAGGCATCAACCAAACAGAGAATCATCAGCTTACCTGGTTTTGATGTTGGGGCAGACATCACCAGAGAGAACAGAGTGAAGGCGAGGATTGCCTCCTTCAGCATGGTGCTCAGTGGTAGGTAGACCAGTCAGAGAATGAAGAGGGTTTGTTTGGGATGTCTTGGAGAATACCTAGACCTTATATATATATATATATGAAGTCCCCAGTCCCCCAGGCTTCCTCATATCCAGCTCTGTCCTATCTATTATCTGTCCCCAAGGAAGCATTCCAAAATTTAGGAAGGAAATTATGCCCCTGGAAGAAGGAAAGACACAAAGGTGTGGATGGGGTGGCAATTAGAAGGGGGAGAAAACTAGGAGCTGAGCATTGAGGGGGATTGGAGAAAGATCTGATAAGCAATGTATCTGCAAAGAGTGAGCTCCTCCATAGACATGCCTACATTTTTTCAGCCTTTTTAGAGATAGAGGAAAAATTCTTCTATCAGATGACTCCAGGGATGATCATTTCAAGCTTCAAGATTTTGTCTAATCTCAAAAGGTATCTGCAGGCTCCACTTGAGTCAGTGTGTCAGCTCCTGGAGATTGATTCACCTTTATTATTCTTTCTTTTCTACATGGTTCATTCCCAAAGATGGGTCTTCTGTGAAAAGAAAGGACAGAAGGCTGTTTTCTCTGACAACCAAACAGAAAATTTTCATTTATGCACAAAATATAACATTTAGAAGAACTTCACAGGTCATCTTGGCTTCCTGATATCTGAGAAGAAATCCCCCATATAACATCTGGGACTTTCTATTCTCTCTGTCTGCCTATTTCCTATGATTATTAAGAAGATGAAACAACATCTTTTTTTGTGAAAAAGTGTTTTGAGAAGCTTGAGTTTATGTAGACATGATAAATAGTGGTTATCAAATTCTTTTCACAATTAAACTTTAATAACTTCAGTTGAACATATGACCTAAAGCACCCTGTACATTATATATAAAAGCTAAAACTTTAAACTTTGCAAACTTTTAAAGCACTATGATTTGATTTTTTAACCTTTGACAAAAGCACCATCATTTCTGACACTTCTTTCAAACTGATTTTGAGTTGTCACTCAGTAATTTGATAAATCACATTCATGAAAAAAATTAACCCTAAATCAATAGCCCTAACATGAAAATATTTAAGAATCCCCAATTTTCTTAAATGAAATTAAGATGGTCAAATGAACAAAGGATTTTTGCCTAGTTTGCCCAGCACCTCTCCCAATATAGAAAAGACACAAAAGGAATTCTGACAAAGAAAATCAAGAAAAAGTCACAGTGACTCATTTTTCTGATAAAAGACAATTTAGGAAGATGTAAAAGGAAATTTATGGACAATTTGTCAAGGGCTGACAAAGAGCATCACCCAGAGACAGAAAAGATATCAGTGAAAGAGAATTGTTATTCCTTAAGTTAATCAATCCAGAACTTAAGTTATCTTTACTTAACCCTTAGTAAGTCAATAAGAAAGAAAGTTCACACCCTCACTCCCTCCCTCTCCCTCCTTCCTCTATCAGTGCTAGGTAAATTGAAAGGCTGTGATTGATTCCTGAGATGTAATGAGAAGTACTGATGGATGGAGAAAACTGTATAGAAGTGGGAGCCTGAGAGAGATTCAGACATTCATTAGATTCTTCCTTCAGAATGGCTTTCTTCAGTACTGTTCCTCAGTGTACTTATACTAATAGGATACCTTGCAGTTTTTCTGTTCCTCCTCAAGAAAAAACAATGGAAAGATAGGTCAGTTGATCTCAAGACTGAGATAGAATACCTTGAGAAAAAACTGGAAGATATCTTGAGTAACCTCAAGACTTAGAAGGGAAATTCATCTCCCTACCCTTCCTCACCATCTAAGCCTACTTGACACATTTCTTGTCCTATCTCAGTCCAGTACATTTCTTAGTTTATTCACCCCATCTCTCCCCTTGCTCCACCCATCCCTCCCCCTACTCAACTCATCACTCAACCTATTCAAACTATCTCTCATTCCACCAAACCATTCCTACTTGGCCCATGTCTCCCCCTGTCCCTATCACTCCTCTCCTTCCCCTTACCTACTGCAATCCAAACAAAAAGCCAAAGAGCAGTAATTGAAGATAATTCTGGTAAAAGCCAATTCCTCCTAAGGGAGGAATAACAAAGGGGAGAATTTAGTGAACATTTAGTGTCATATACTTTTCACTCCACAAGATATTGAGAGATTCAAGTGTGAAGAGAGAATTGAACTCTCTTAGTTTATTTTATATGTAATCAATCAGCAACCTTTAATTTAATCAAATTGTTATGATTATGAGGGAGGATAGATGAGGAGGCACAGGGATGGAGGAGATGAAGGAATAGGGGGGGTTTGTGTGGAAGGGAGAGAAAGACAAGACCAGAGTTAAGAGAAGCTCTGGGTAACTCTCCCTCTCCTTCACACCTTAAACACAAAAGAGGGGTGCTCCTGAGCAGATGTTGGGGCAGGGATGAACAGGAGCTGTGTTCCAATAAATAGTCTTCTGTGGGATTATGGTGTTGATTTGTTTTCTGCCCTTCTTTTGCTTCTTTAATCAATGATCCAGAGATGTCAGGGATCTTTCTGTCTTCCAGGGTAAAGGGAAATGTAGGCAAGGCTCTGGTACCACCGATTTGGGGTCCTTCACTTTAGTCCCTCACTCCTGTCTCTCATGAGTATACAGGGTAAAAGACTCCTTTCAAAGCTCTCAATCCCACAAGTCCTTTCTTCTCCTCCAACTGCCACTCTTCCCTCCTGCCAACATTCTAAAATGGTTCCTCAGTTTCCTTTCCACAAAATCAAGAATTTTAAATACTCCTACTTAGCACTTGGTAAGTCACTTATAAGGATGATATTAGAAATTAAGTCTTGTCACATTAGTTTAGAGGTAAGAAGTGGATAAGCTGGCTTGAGAAAGAATTGGGGTTTGAAATAGAGCTGGGACAGAGTGTCAGTTTCATATAAGGACAGTGTGTGTGGGAGGTGCAAAGGGTTTTTTTGGGGTAGTTGCTCTCTGAGAGTGGCAGTTGCTCTCTCTCTGAATGCTGGGAGCAGGTGACATCTTTTCTCTCTCTCCTTACTGTCTGAAGGTAGAGGGAAAGGAGGGTAAGCTTGAAGAAGCTAACTGATTTTCTTTTTCAACTTGGGAAATATTAGTAACCGTCTATTGCTGTTACATACATTATTTTCTCTCTTAGGAGACCAAAGAAAGATTCAGTCTTTGGTTTGGTCTCTGAGTCGGCTAAGGCTCAGAGTCCTAACTTGGTTCTTAATGAGGCTCAACCAGCTGGCTTTTGTTATTTTTATGACTTGGAGACAAAGTTAAGAATTATATACTTCTTATAAGGATAATTGTATTCGTTTATTGTAGAATAGGGAAAATTTGGGTTAGTCAGATCAGGAAGGATTAGTGTAGCCTGTGGAAATAAGAGAAGCAGTTCCTTGAGGAACCAGGGAGTTTTATTTTGGGTGGAGTTAGAATCCTTTAGAGTTAGAAATCCTTTTATACCCTTATATTCTCAATAAATAGTTTGTTTTTGTGTATCAAGAGTCTCCTTAATGACCTTGTACCTGGTCCTGAAGAGAAGTTCAATTATGAGCTTCACTTTACTGATAGAAACTGAAGATACTTTGTAAGCACAGCAAGCAGAGTATCAAATAAGTTTATATCCATAATCAATTCATTGAGTTGTTATTTTTACAAACTAGAAAAGAGAACTCACAAATAGCTTACTAGTTCACACACCCAAAGGCCACAAGAACATCCCCTGTCCCCCTTGGGCAGTGCTAAGCAAATTGGGAGGCTGTAATTGGTTCTTCTGAAGTGGGAGAGAGGCAGGAAATGAAGTGGAAAAAGGACTATTAAATGCAAGACCAAGGGACAAGATTCACTCATTCCTTCCTTGGTTCTTCCAGGAGGAGACCCTCTCTCTAGGATGGTCTTTAGATGGGACACTCTCTTTAGCTTGAGCTCTGATGAGATTCTTGGTGGTTTTGGATTCATTTGTGAGGAAGGTTTTCATCAAACTTTTCATTTCAGTATCTCCTGGCTCTTTGGATTTTGGCTTCCTAATTAGGACTTTGGATTCTGGTGAGACGTGATTTTGGATCCACATTTGTAGCCTGGATGCATAAGGATTAGGACTTAGGATAATCATAGCTAGGTGATTTTTCTACCTCTTTCCTCTATTTCCCTTTTTATTATCTCTACCTTGTTGTAAATAAAAGCTGCTTACAGTCATTTGGACTAGACAAGTTAATTATTTTTATAAGCATAGACCACGATTCAATTATTTTCATTCTTATATTCTGTCAAACCAATTCTAAATCTTACACAAAGTAAATACGCTTTGATGACCCCATTGTGATGATAAGAAACTATTTACCACATTTATGATCCCACATTAATTGACATGGAATGTTTGCTCCATGCCTTTCTAATGAGAAGAAAAGGAAATAAGATTCTGTCTCTTGTTAATGAGGCCCAAGTGAGGGATGCCATTCATTGGCCAAAAGAAGACCCAAAATGGAACCTGAATGTTGAAAAAAGGTTGTTTACAATTATGGGTATTTAGGAATGTGATATTCGATGCAATGGGAGCTTGCCCTGATAGACCTGGTACATGCACAAATTTCAAAAATCTTAAAAAAAAAAACCAAAAGACTTCCGGGTAATCATGGCTGCAATCTAGACGCCACACGCTTCCTCTCCCCGGCACCGAACGAAATAGACTACATCAAAGGAGCATAAAATCACCTTTGGAGGAACAGAAGGACTCCCCAGTACCCCACAGAGGCAAAGGTACGTGGGGCTTGAACATTTCCACACTAAAATAAGAAGGAAAAGCTTGCACAGAAAAGTGAACTGAGCCGCCCTTTCCCCACCCCCACTTCCCCCACTAAACCAGAGTGAGCTACCTGAGCGCTCACCGGGACAGCGAGTGAGTGGGGAGCGTCTCTGTCTGGGGGGGCACTCCAGGGTCCTTGGGATCTGGGGACTGCCAGGAAAAAACGTCTCAGGGCGCTTTCACTGGAGAATCCAGCGGAACTGTACTTGGGGCGGGCTGTGCTGAACAACATGCTGATTATCTGGGCGGAGCTGAATACCTGGGCTCTGAGGCTGGGAAGAACTAGTCTGAAGCAACCTAAATTCACAGAAAAACCGCTCATATAACCCAGATCCCAAACCAAAAAGGAAAGGGGAATAAAACCACCAAAGGGATGGCTCACATGGCCCAAAATCAAGCCTCCAGGAAGAAAGGGAAAAAGTGACTATTGAAAACTTTTATGGTGGAAGTACCCAAGGAAAAGAGGAGAATGAGGAGGAAATCAAAAAAAAATTCAGAACATGCCTCCCAAAATGGAAACTATCAACAAGCTCTGGAAGATCTCAAACTGGAACTTATCCAAAAGATGGAAACCTGGAAAGAAAAATGGGAGAAAGAGATCAGCAGTCTGACAGATAAGAATGCTCAATTGGAAAAAGAACTCGAAGCATCCAATAGAAGGGCAGACAAGGCTGAAAAGCAAAATCAGTCCCTAATGATCAGAATTAAGCACCTCAAAGAAAGTGAGATGATAAAACAGCAAGAATCAATAAAGCAAACCTAAATAATTAATGAATTAGAAGAAAACATAAAATATCTCACTGAGAAGGTCACGGACCTGGAGAACAGAGGAAGACGAGAAAATCTCCGTATTATCGGTCTCCCAGAAAAACCAGAGGTAAACAACAAATTGGATATTATTCTACAGGAGATTATAAAAGAAAATTGCCCCCACGTTCTGGAGCAAGGGGGCAAAATAGAAATAGAAAGGATTCATAGAACACCTTCTATACTAAATCCCCAAAAGACAATGCCTAGGAATGTAATTGCCAAATTCAAGAGCTTCCAAGTAAAGGAGAAAATCCTACAAGAAGCCAAGAAGAAGAGCTTCAGATATAAGGGGGCTCCCATAAGGATCACACACGACTTAGCGGCTAACACACTAAGAGACCGCAAAGCATGGAACACGATATTTAGAAAGGCAAGAGAGCTGGGTCTCCAACCAAGAATCAACTACCCAGCAAAACTGACTATATACTTCCAGGGGAAAGTATGGGCATTCAACAAAATAGAAGATTTCCAAGCATTTGCTAAGAAAAGACCAGAGCTCTGTGGAAAGTTCGATATCCAAGCACAGAAAGCAAGAGAAACATGAAAAGGTAAATATGAAAGAAAGGGAAAAGGAGATAAATCCTATCTTTTTCTTTAAGTCAAACTCTCTTCTATAAGGACTACATTTACATCAAATTATATAAATTAATATGTGGGGAAAATGTTTTGTGTAACTCTCATAAATTGTATCATCATAAGAGTAGTTAGAAGAAACATGCATAGGGAAAGATTGGGGCATTAAGAAGATTTGGGGAAAGTTGGGGCAAAGAAAGGAAAAGGGAGGGGGGAACTGCGATAATACTAAGATTATACTAATACTAAGATTAAATAATAAACAGTATATATCTAAAACCATCAGCTAATATCATCTGCAATGGGGATAAACTAAATCCATTCCCAATAAGATCAGGAATGAAACAAGGATGCCCATTATCACCTCTATTATTTGACATTGTATTAGAAACACTAGCAGTAGCAATTAGAGAAGAAAAAGAAATTGAAGGCATCAAAATAGGCAAGGAGGAGACCAAATTATCGCTCTTTGCAGATGACATGATGGTCTACTTAAAGAATCCTAGAGACTCAACCAAAAAGCTAATTGAAATAATCAACAACTTTAGCAAAGTTGCAGGATACAAAATAAACCCACATAAGTCATCAGCATTTCTATATAATTCCAACACAGCTCAGCAGCAAGAACTAGAAAGAGAAATCCCATTCAAAATTACCCAAGACAAAATAAAATACTTAGGAATCTATCTCCCGAGACAAACACAGGATCTATATGAGCACAACTACAAAACACTTTCCACACAACTAAAACTAGACTTGAACAATTGGAAGAACATTAACTGCTCATGGGTAGGACGAGCCAATATAATAAAAATGACCATCCTACCCAAACTCATCTATCTATTTAGTACCATACCCATTGAACTTCCAAAAAATTTTTTTACTGATTTAGAAAAAAACATAACAAAGTTCATTTGGAATAACAAAAGATCAAGGATATCCAGGGAATTAATGAAAAAAAAATACAAAGGAAGGGGGTCTTGCAGTCCCAGATCTCAGACTATATTACAAAGCAGCGGTCATCAAAACAATTTGGTACTGGCTAAGAGACAGAAAGGAGGATCAGTGGAATAGACTGGGGGCAAGCAACCTCAGCAAGACAGTATATGACAAACCCAAAGATCCCAGCTTTTGGGACAAAAATCCACTATTTCATAAAAACTGCTGGGAAAATTGGAGGAAAGTGTGGGAAAGATTAGGCTTAGATCAACACCTCACACCCTACACCAAGATAAATTCAAAATGGGTGATTGACTTGAACATAAAGAAGGAAACTATAAGAAAATTAGGCGAACACAGAATAGTATACATGTCAGACCTTTGGGAAGGGAAATACTTCAAAACCAAGCAAGAATTAGAAAGAGTTACAAAATGCAAAATAAATAATCTGGATTACATCAAATTAAAAAGTTTTTGTACAAACAAAACCAATGTAACCAAAATCAGAAGGGTAGCAACAAATTGGGAAACAATCTTCATAAAAACCTCTGACAAAGGTTTAATTACTAAAATTTATAAAGAACTAAATCAATTGTACAAAAAATCAAGCCATTCTCCAATTGACAAATGGGCAAGGGACATGAACAGGCAATTCTCAGCCAAAGAAATCAAAACTATTAATAAGCACATGAAAAAGTGCTCTACATCTCTTATAATCAGAGAGATGCAAATCAAAACAACTCTGAGGTATCATCTCACACCTAGCAGATTGGCTAACATGACAGCTATGCAAAGTAATGAATGCTGGAGGGGATGTGGCAAAGTGGGGACATTAATTCATTGCTGGTGGAGTTGTGAATTGATCCAACCATTCTGGAGGGCAATTTGGAACTATGCCCAAAGGGCGATAAAAGACTGTCTGCCCTTTGATCCAGCCATAGCACTGCTGGGCTTGTACCCCAAAGAGATAATGGACAAAAAGACTTGTACAAAAATATTCATAGCTGCGCTCTTTGTGGTGGCCAAAAATTGGAAAATGAGGGGATGCCCTTCAATTGGGGAATGGCTGAACAAATTGTGGTATATGTTGGTGATGGAATACTATTGTGCTAAAAGGAATAATAAAGTGGAGGAATTCCATGTGAACTGGAACAACCTCCAGGAAGTGATGCAGAGCGAAAGGAGCAGAACCAGGAAAACATTATACACAGAGACTGATACATTGTGGTACAATCGAAGGTGATGGACTTCTCCATTAGTATCAATGCAATTTCCCTGAACAATCTGCAGGGATCTAAAAAAAAATACTACCCACAAGCAGAGGATAAACTGTGGGAGTAAAAACACCGCTGAAAAGCAACTGCTTGACTACAGGGTTGGAGGAGATAAGACTGAGGAGAGACTCTAAATGAATACTTTAATGCAAACTCCAACAACAGGGAAATGGGTTCGAGTCAAGAACACATGTGATAACCAGTGGAATCATGCGTCGGCTATGGGAGAGGGAAAGGCGGGGGGGGGGGGGGGGGGGGAAGGGGAAGGGAGGAAAAGAAAACGATCTTTGTTTCCAGTGAATAATGTATGAAAACGACCAAATAAAATAATATTAAAAAAAAAAACCAAAAGATCAAAATCTGTCTCAGTTGATGAATAGGCTTATTGAGCTGGGAAGTAGATATATAGACCTGGATCTGTCCAGAGAAAGGGATGTCGGGAAAATAAGAAGACAGTTTGTAAAGTACTGTTGTAAAGTGGTCAAAGACTATTTTAAGACTAACTGCCCAAACTGACCTAATATGGATCTTGAGAAATTAAGAAGAGTAGCAGTTTATGTCTTTAATGCCCATAAAAGGAAAGATGAAGAGATCAATGACTTAATGGAGGCATTAAGGAAGGAAATAAAAGCATTAACTGAAAAAGTTGAAAGAGGAAATTCAAATCAAGGAGTGGTCATAGCCCCTTTGCAAGAATCCCACAAATTGAACACTAATGGGTTATTTCTGTGGAAAAATGGGTCACCTAATGATGAACTATAGAAAGTGAAATCAGGTATAGAAAAAAAATTTCAGGAATAATAGTAACTTTAGGAATAATAATTCTAGAAATCATAATCCAAATGAGACAAATCATGACTCACACCAAAACACCTAAAATGGGCTTTGTCCACATGGTACTCAGTGTGGGAATCCTCCTCAGTATGGAGAACTCCAGAGGTATGACCAAAGGAATCTAGATAAACGATGGTACTTTAGTTTGTCTTCATCTCTTACCATTTCTGGTTGTGATTGTACTGATGGGATACTTTCAAATTTATCAAATAGTTTACTCATTCCTCCCCAAGAGAAATCAACTGAAAGATAGCTCAACTGATCTCAAGGCTTAGATAGAATATCTTGAGAAAAAAAAAAACTGAAAAAATCTAAGGCTATTCAGTTTTTGCTTCTTCCTGTCTGATGAATTTACTATCTGGTTCAATTCATTTCCCATCTAGTTTGACCCATTCCCTCCTCCTACTCAACCCATCCCTCACACTACACAAATGATCCACCTTGATCCATCTCCCCACATCCCCTCATCATCAATCCTTCCTAGCCTCCTTGCTCTTGCCATAGCCACCTTCTCTCTTACCTTGATCAGCTTTTCCCTGTCTACTACCCAAACCCACCCATTATTCCCCTGCACCTACCTCTGATCCTTCTGCCCTTTCCACAATCATTTACACCCCACCCCCAACTCCAACCTCTATCCTTTCTCCCTACTCCCTGTGAAGATTAAATGAACTCTCTCCTGATAGTGAATATTTAATTAACTCTCCCTTGCACATCTTTAGATTTACTCACCAAAAATGCATGCAAACAACTCAGAATTGAATGGGGAAGGTCTGTGACCCACATGTGAAATACAGGGTGACAAATCATAATTCATGTATTGACCCCTTGGGCAGTCCTAAGCAAAAGCTTTAGCTATAATTGGTACACATCAAATGGTCTTTTAAAATGCCAAGAAACTTCCAGTGCGTGGTCCACTCTGAGACCTTCAACTTGACTTTGGAGAAGCTTGGGCTTGAGATATCAGACTGCTTCCCCTTTTGACTGACATGTAGTGAGGGAAAATAGGTGACTCCTTTCCTGGATTTTCTGAAGGGACTAGCCTCAGGAAAGACTTACCCTCTTGAGAGAGGCTCCCTGCATCCCCAGGTCCTTGGCTCAAAGCCAAGACTCCTCCAGCTAAGTACTAAATTGCCCTGCATGGGTTGAGCATGGGCTGAAATAAATTACTTAGTGTGTTGGTTAGATATCTTACCCTATACTCTCTCTGATTCTCTTACTTTCAATTTTTCTATATTTTATTAAAAAAATGTTAAAATTAATTCTCTTTGGAATTAATTAAATTCCTGGCAACACTATTCTTGAATAATCCAGTCTAACCTTTTATAATGATCCTTTACATTTTGACCCCTTATATCCGCCAAGCCCAGACCAACCCCTCAGCTCACTTATTCTTCCTCCTCCCCTTACCTAACCCATTGAAAACCAAACATAGATCCCAGCCTCAGAAACTGAAAATAATTCTGTTAAAAGCTTATTCCCCTTAAAGGAATTACCCACCTTCAATAAAACTGGAGTTGTGGTGTCCTTGAGACAGCATACATCCTTCACCACCACCCCCAAGATATTGAGAAATTCAAGCAAAAAACTCCTTCCATTGAAGATGATCCCATTGGGGTTATAAAAACCTAGAGTGCATTTACCATACTTATGGTCCTATGTGGATTGATACTGAAAATTTACTCTAAGATTTTTTAATGGAAAGAGAGAAAAATAAAATCATCTCTCTTGTTAATCAGGCCCAAGGATGGAGAGCAATTCATTAGCCTCAGGCTGATCCTAAATGGAATATGAACAGAGAGGAAGATTACTTAAAATTATGCCAGGCTTTAGAGCCATTACTAATAGCAATGAGGGCTTGTTATTATAAGCCTTGTACCTGGTTGAAATTTGAGAATCTTAAGCAAAATACTGATGAAAATCCCTCCCAATTTATGGATAGACTTATTAATATGGGAGGTAGATAAATAGACCTGGATCTTTCCAGAGAAAAAGATATCAGACAGATGAGAAAACAAGTTGTAGAAAACTGTTGTAAAGTGGTCAAAGATTATTTGAAAACCAACTGCCTGAAGTGGTCTAATATGGAACTTGAAGAATTGAGTTGAGTAGCAATTTACATATTTAATGGTCACCAGGGGAAAGATGAAGATAACAGTGACTGGGAAGAAGCATTAAAGAAAGAAGTTAAAATTTTAAGAGAGGAAATTGAAATTTTGAGCAAAATGCAGTCAGATCTAGATTGTCTTTAGTGGTTAGAAAAGAAGGTTAAATGGAGAAGAAGAGGGAACTGGGAGAGACTATCTATTCGGTTTTGGTAACAGCAAAATCCAGAGCAAAAGCCATTCAGTCTTTTTTGACAAGACTGTGAGTTCAGGGGAGGCTCCTTGGGTCCCAGGTATTAACAAAGTCCTGGGGGAAAGTCTAATCCTTAATTCATAGAAGCCAACTGACCCGGCTATGGCCTCTGTCTATCCCTGTTACAATAACTTCACATGGATACCCTTCTTGTATGTTTTAGGAGTGAGGGAGAGGGAGAGCTATACAGACTTTCTCCCACCACTGGTCATCTCTCTCCCCCTCTCCACCATCTCTCCTTTCCTTCTCCTTCTCCATCCTCTGTTATAATCATAACACTACCAATCCCTGTGGGATAAATGAGAATTTGCACCAAGACAGAAGACTTGTTTTGAGGTTTGAGGAAGGGGCTCTTTGACAATGTCAAACACTGGACTCCACCATCCCAGATAGCTATAAGTGCCTTAGTTCAGCTGCTGTTTTGGCTCCCCTATCCCTGAGATTGAAAGTAAAATCACACTAGGGAATCATATTCCCCTTTTACCTCAGAATCTAGTCCCTTTTTATCTTCTTATTGTGGAAATTTTCTGTTGTCCTGGCTGTTGATGGGTAAAGTAAAATGTTACTGCAATTGTCCTACAGACTTGTAGGGCATAACTCACTTTAATTGGGCCCTGATTCAAGGACCTGTTATGGGCATATTCTTACTTACTCAGAATTTTACATATACATAGATTTTTTCACAAAATTTAATTTTTTCACTTCCATATGGATTTTTTTATGATTTCGCTTTTTCATTTGAGAATTGATTCACAAACCCCATGATTACATAATTTTAATAAAATCTAAGATTTAAAAATTTTTGGGAGAAATTTCAGGAGAAGAAGTTTGCTAACTCCCTGAATCAAAAAAGTGAACTGTTTCAAGAAGGCTCCATAAAGAAGTCTGCAGGAACCACACATGGCATCAGAAAATCTAGAATGAACTTTGGATATAACTAATTGAACTGAAAGGGATTGAACACATTTATTTTAAATGTAAACTCTTATGCCAGTGGGGACAGCCCCCTAATTAGTTTTTTTGTCAATGTGCCTATCAATCATTGGTTTTGCTCTCTTCCTCTTTTATTTCCCTCTTATCTCCAACTATTATAATTTCCTCTTAGAAAGTGCAGTATTGTATGCACCTTTAGCTAGAAGATCTTTACATGTATAAGTTGGATATTTCAAGTAATTCATTGGTGAAACTATAGGAGATTTCAGCATGCTCCTCTCCCAATAAAATCACTGGGGGACTGAGAAAGGGAATTTTTATTCCCTTTGTCTATTTTAAGATAATCAATCAAGAACTTAATGTATCCCAACTTAACACTTAGTATGTCACTAAGAAATTAAGTTCAGTCCCTAAAAGGCCACAATCACCATGCTCTCCACCCCTGCCCCCCAGGGTTAGGAAAATGTTAAGGCTGTGATCGATTCATGAGATGTGATAGGGAGAGCTGATGGCTGGAGAAAACTGTATATATAAGTGGGAGCCTGAGAGAGATTCAGACATTCATTTAGTTCTTCATTCTTGGGAACTTGGCTTCTTGCTTGGTTTTTTTTGGTGGCCATTATCCTAAAGAGAGTGAGCTCTGGTGATTTCTTGGAGATTGTGGCCTCTTGTGTGCTGAGGTTTTCAGCATCTTTGGCTCCTTGGATTTTGGATTCCTGATCCAGACTTTGGATTCTGGTGAGATTCAAATTCAGGTTCCCATTTATTGTCTTGAAGCACTAGGATTAGGATTTAGGGTATTTTTAGCTAGATGATATTTTCAACCTCCTTCCTTTATTTCCCACTTTAGTATCTCTTACTATCACTAGTAGTTAGTTGTAAATAAAGGTTTTAAAAGTCTACTTCTTATACTTTAACATTAACATTTATAAATTGCAAACACAACAATTATTTATTATTTTTCTCAAACCAAACTTTTAACTATTACAGATCTGAGATACAACGCCAGGGCATGAATCACCAAGGCAGAAGGAGATCCCAGGAATCTTTGAAGTACCTCTGACAAGAGAAATGATTGCCATCTGATAGCAATCTTGACTGTTGCCCAATTCTGAGTCATGGTTCTATCCTGCTCCAAAACAGGAGCAACTAAGCTCATTGTTAGTGCTTCTTGAATAAGGAGTTATTTCCTAAAACATATCTGTATGATTCTGAGCATAGTCTAGTCTTTAGAATTTGTCTTCAGTGAGATATCCAGGATAGGAATCCCATACCAATAGGATTAAGCTGTTGTGGAAAGGAAAACTGAAACTGAGGAACCACCGTTTAGAATGCTTCTAGGATAGGAGTGGCAGTTGGAGCAGCAGATGGGGTTTGTGGGAATGAGAGTAGAGAAAGTGGTCTTTGCCCTGTGAACTTGTGAGAGACAAGAGCTAGGATCAAAGCTGAAGAGCCCAAACTGTGATGACAGAGCCTTGCTTCTATTTGCCTTACCCTGAAGACAGAAGATTCCTGACATCTTTAGATGATCAATAAAAGAAAGCAAAGAACAGCTCCTGCTAAAGGATGTTAAACCCTTGAACTTCACGGGGTCCCCCCAAGACCCATCCCATCCTTCCCAAGAAGGACATTTGACATCTGTTTGAAGTAGGATAGTGATAGTGATTAGATAGGAAGGAGAAAGAGATGCTGAAGCCTGAGCCATTTGGCTTGGCTGAAGAAGGAAAAGACAACCTGTAGGGTCTCCTATTCCCACAGACCTATTCCCACCTTCCTTTTTATTACTTGAATTACTAAATGGCCTTGTTTGAAAAAACTCATAGTCAGATTCAAATCATAGCAGTTTATAAGAAAGAGAGGATGTTGATGGCAGCTGGGTGGCTCAGTGGATTGAGAGCTAGGCCTAGAGACAGGAGGTCCTAGGTTCAAATGTGGCCTCAGACACTTCCAAGCTGTGTCACCCTGGGCAAGTCACTTAACCCTCATTGCTTAGCTCTTATGGCTCTTCTGCCTTGGTGCCAACACACAGTATTGACTCCAAGATGGAAGGTAAGGGTTTAAAAAAAAAAAGAGTATGTTGGGCTAGGCTAGCCATTTAACCTTGGCTAAACAACAAAGAGCCAACAGGGACAGTCAGCCTGCCTGACAAGTAGGATTTCTAAGGGCAAAGGCACCAGCCAAGTCCTGAGGGCAAGTGAACTCTATAAATCCCAGAAGACACAGCCCTGTTCATCCTTGCCACAACATTGGCTCAGGGGTATCTCTCTTGGGTTTGAAGTGTAAGGAAAAGGGAGAATGACACAGATAATCTCTCAGCCCCAGTGGTTCTCTCTCATCTGCCTCACCAGACCTCCTTATTTTCTTCTGTCCCTTAACCTCCTCCATTCCCTGTTACAACCCATCCATTATCCCTTTTATTATCCTTACACTGTTCAGTCCCTCTGAGTCTGCAGAACCACTCCCAGAAGGAGTATTGGAATTGAATTGAATAATAGTGATTGAAGCCTGAATCCAGCAGCAGTTTACTGAAACTCAGCCATGCATAAGGTAACAGACTCAAATCTGTGTCAGAAACCTGCAGAGCTCAAGGCAGTGGGATAGGAGGGGGAACAGAAAACAGACTTTTCCCTGGATAATACCACTGTTCAAGCACTGAAAACTTGCAGGCCACCAGAAAGAGCTGTGAAAGAAGGATATAAAATGACAAAAGTCAGATATATACCTCTCCCTTCCCAAAAAGAGAATCTAGAACCGTGCATTGACATGAAGTCCAAAATTAGAAGCATAATGGAAGAATGATCAAATGAAGACAGAATCCAAATATAAAGTTACTACTGTGAATGGGAAGTTGAGGACATAAACACCAAAGAACACTTGGAAATATCTAGCAGCAAAACTTCAAAGGAAAATGTACATTGGATATAAACCCAATAAGAATAAACAGAAGAACTACAGAAAGAGTTAAAACAATTTTAACCAAATGAAAGTTATGGAAGAAAAATATAAAAAGAGAATTAAGAACTGGGTAAAAGACATACAAAACTTTACTGATGAAAACAATACCTTCAAAATTAAAATTGCCCAAATGGAAGCAACTTATTCTGTGAGACATCAAAAAAAAAATAATCAAACAAAATTTAAAAACTGAAAAAGAAAGAAATCTAATACATCTCATAGGAAAAATAACTGATCTGGAAACTGGATTGAGTAGAGATAGTCTACCAGAAAGCAGTGGGCAAAAAAGGAGCAGAGATA
This sequence comes from Monodelphis domestica, assembly GCF_027887165.1. Lineage (NCBI taxonomy): Eukaryota > Metazoa > Chordata > Mammalia > Didelphimorphia > Didelphidae > Monodelphis > Monodelphis domestica. The sequence continues at coordinate 116,627,148 of NC_077231.1, forward strand.
AAATGTCCTCAACTCCTTAAGATATCCCACTCCCATACCCAAGGTGTTCCATATTCTCTCTTCTCTCCTTTGACACTGCCATCATTCTAGGGCAGGTCCTCATTATCTCATGCTTGGATAATTGTAAAAGCCTGCTGGGGAGTCTTCTTGCCTCTCCTAACTTTGCTCTTTCATGATGGCTTTTCTCTTTCCCGTTTATAAAAAGAATAAAATGAAACCCATTTAAGTTCCCAGCAAGCCAGAGATCAATCAGAGAACAGCAAAGCCAATATGATTTGGAACTGAGATCTCCTGATACTTCATCCAGTACTTTCCCCATATCAGTATGAAAACTGAAGGTTTCATTTTCCCCTAGCTGAAAGAAAATAGGTTCTATATTTTATTTTCAAGAACAATGAATGTTCACTAGATGCAGAATAAATTAAATAATAGGGGCTTATTTCAATGTCTCTGGGCCAAAGCATTCAAGTGCACTTGAACAAAAGCAAGAATATACTGTTGGTGAATTTCTGAGAGGGAATTCCTGAAAAACTCTAGGAAGATTGTCTCCACTACAATGTCTACTAGACAGAAGACCAGATAACATTAGATCCAAATTGAAAGGTTGTAAATATTTATTGGGAAAGGAAATAGGATTGGGAAAAATGGGGATACATGGGAGGTTTCTATGGGGGTAAGGAGGAGATAAGGGGAGAGAGGGAACACTGCTTGGTGAGGCAAAGGAGGGAGATGCCCCCTGCTGAGAGGAAGCAGCAGGGGTCCAATAAGGACGGTTTGTCTTTGAATGACTGAAACTGAAGTTCAGCTCCCTCTATGACCAGAAAAGATAGTCCACTTATCTGACTGCGAATTCAAATAATATAAAGTTTAATAATCCAGTTGGAATTGGAGTTTTTCCTTAGCTTCAGAGTATAGGGCCAGGCCCTAGAGGCTGGGGGAGGGTTTGTCCCACTCTCGTCTACTCTCGTTGTTCTAATTCAGAATCTTAGCAATAGACAGAAAGCAAACAAGAACAATTCTAACCTTCAGAAGCCCGTGTCTTCGGGCTGAACCAAGAAGAGCATGCCACTCCAGACTGGGCTGAACAAGCTCCCCTCTCCTCCAACACCAGGATGCTAGTCTTTTTTTCGCAGGCAGGAAGTGCTAGTCACAAGATCCAACTGCCACTTCCAGTTGGCCCTTCCCCCACACAAACTGTTAGTCTAGTTTCCTTTCCACAAGGTAAAGAAATGTATTAGGGCCACAAGAAAACCTAATGCTTGTAATAGCTTTAGATTTCTATTATATAGATTAGATTTGTGTCAGGTTTAATGGTTTAAATTTAAGATCTCCTTAGAGGACACATTTAACTGGCAGCTTTCTGGTCCATTAAAATCAACCAATAAGATGTAGTCTGTCTCAATAAGGATGTTGGTTTGGAAAGTCCTATGTTGCATGTATAACCCTTCATTTAAAATGCAAGTTGTGTGGGATCTTCTCCTCATTGATGGAGTTGTGGACAGAGTGGGTGAGAGAAAAGAGAGAGATCTGGGTTCTTCTGGCTTCTAGCTTTGAAAGAGAAGATGTGACATGCCAACCTCTCTTTGTGTCACTAAAGGGAGAGAAAAACTCTGGGCAGAGGAACTTCCAATCTCTGTCATATTCTTATCCCCAGTTTGCCACACTAGAGACCTTGGAGAATTCTTATTAGGAGGGGATCAAAGACACAAACACACACACACACACACACACACACACACACACACACACACACTTTCTCTCTGTCTCTATTTCCCTCTCTCCCTCTTTTCCCTCCCTCTTCTCTCTCTGTCTCTCTATCTCTATCTCTCTGTCTGTCTGTCTCTTTCTCTCTCAAAATGAGTTACCCTACTCATGATGGAAGAGTTCCTTCATCTGTATTGATATATATTATTATATATATATATGCTTTCTCTGATTTCTGTTTTGCCATGGAATTAGATAAATGTGTATCTTTGCTATTTCTTCTGTTGTAATACTAGTGTTTGGTGGGAAGGGAGTCAGCCAGCACCCCTGCTCTCTTAGAAAAACAGAGTGACCAGCCTCTGGCCCCAATCTCCTACTTCCTCTCCTTGCAGGAAACAAAGTCTTCCTTAGAGAAATGTGGGGAAAGATGCCAGTGTGGTCTATTCTTGCCTCCTGGTGAGCTACATCTGGACAGACTCAAGTGGAAATACATAATCCGTATGAACAAAACAAAAACAACACACCTACCCCATGACATGTATTAGGTGCAATATTTATGGGGTCCTGGGCAGCTGAGGACTGTCATATGCAACAGGACTTTGTCAATGCAATCAAAACAGAATAGAGGTAGTTGACTTCAGTTTTTATACAGTGTGCTGCAAAAGAATGGCAATTAAGCTGAGAGTTGTAGGTTTAGTCTTCAGTACAATGGGAAGCCATTCATTCAGGCAAAACAATCATATAAGAAGCTGGTTTTTCTTCTATAATTTATGAAGAGAGGTAGGATTATTTGTGCACTCCTATACATGTAGATAGATACACATAAAAATGTCACTGTAATGACCCAAACCTGAACTGGCCCTGAATTTCTAATATTGATCACTCAAGGGAAATGGAACATGTTTCCCAAGAGTGGTATAAAGGTTCAACGTCTTCTCAAAATCATTGCAAGGTATATTTTCAGACTGAAAAACATGAAAGCCTACTCTTACTATATTCTACTATGGTGTCCAGTAGAAGCCAGATAGATAGTCAACAAAAAGATACCAATTTAAACAAACACATTATTTATTATTAATGACATTACATTTGAAAACCAAACTAATAAATATAAGCCAAAAATTTACTCCAAAGCACATGAAATAAAATCATTACACATGGTTGGCTTGGTTTGGGGGCTAGAGTGAACCTTAATAATTAATTTATGAAATCATGGTGGAAAAATGGAGCCAAAGGTAATTCAGCAGCCTGTGAAACTGGGAGAAAGAGATGGAATGAGCCTGACCTGAAGACACATTTAATTTCTCTCCTAGGCAGTGAGGTACACAGGAGGAAACTAATATCAAGATTTCTACATTGAAAATAAAAGACTTGAATGTCCTTCCAGTTTTAAATCCATGATTCCATCATCTAAAAAGCCATAAAATTGGATATGATAATCAAAATAGAGAACTCCATTTAGACAAAAATCTTCCCTAGTTTGTACAATCCAACTGAAAGGGATCTGTTCTGAAGTTCTGAATTTTCCAGAAGTGTAATCAAGGTTGAGGAAGATGTTCCAGTTTTCAAGAAAAGGAGGCTGATATTTTCTTCACTTTCCAAAATGAGAAAGAAATCAATGGTGAAATACAGGGTATCAGTGAGCTAAATGAGGCATCGCCCTTGCCCTTCCTATGAGTAACATCTTTTTCTTCCAATTCAAAACTGTCTTTAAATCCATCGTTGCAGTGATGGACAAATCTAGGGTCCAGTAAGATCTCATTTTGTGGAGGGAGAAATGGGCATGAGAAGGGGGTCACAGCTAATGAATCCTAAGTGAAGATGAAAACAGAAAGCAGGAGCTCTATTTCTTCAGCAAGCTTAACAGCCTCATTCCTCTTCACTAGTTTTCTAGAGGGATCTCCCTACATCATTACCATCCCCACCCTTTAAATTTATATACTACACAGATCAATAAAATGCCACACTAAATCCAAAGAACTAGACATAGGAAGTATTGGGGGATGATGGGGTAGAAACAGATTTTTTCCTGCCTGATATTAAGTCAACCTTATTACCACGTAATTTCAGAGGTGCCAAGATGCTCCACACATGTAAATAAATTTCCTCCATCTCCCAAAGTATACCTCAAAATTTGGCTTAAATATTATTATTAATCTTTTGTTCAGATTTTTCAGTCATTGGATGAAGTACAAGTTCCCCCAAATCGCTTATCTATAAATTTAAATTCATTCAAAAGTTATACTTTCTTGTGAATTCATTTCATAATAACCTCTTTTCTCAGAAAGTGGGGTTATTTTTCCTCATTAGTCTTTGAAGGCACAGGTTTTGCTACCTAAGGGGTTCTTAGTTATTGCTGAAAAAATTATAGAACAAAAAATGGAGGAAAGCACCAAAGACAGTTTTTCCATTCAACATGTTGCCCATAGCTGTCCTTGTATAGCTAACCCATTACTGCTATCTAAGGATCCCTTCTTTTAGACCTCCATATGTTAAAAAAAAATAAAAGAAAGAAAGGGAAGGGAATATACCCCAAGAAAAGGCTTGGACCCCGAGGTATGGAGAAGAGACAGAAAGAGAAGAGAACTCCCTTCTCCACAAAGTGGGGTTCAGGAGAGACAGCAGATGTAATGGGTTGGCTCAGAGAGAGGAGAGGGAGTTTGAAGATTTTTCCCCTTCTGCCTTCCCTCCTTAGCTAAAGCTGTTCTCCCCAATTCACTCTTGTCCCCCTTGTCCTCCCTCCACTACTGAAGACCAAAAGATCTCCCCTTGATCCATTCATTCACACTCAGCTTGGGGAACAGATAACTTTTAATGATAACTCAATCAGGTACTACAAAAGAATAATGAGCAGGGAAGAAAAGGAAAAGGAAAGTGAGGAAAGGAGGTCCCTATCTCTATCTAAACCTTTTTCCTCCCTCCTTGAGTTTGCGGGGAACTTCTGCCTTGGCAGCCAGAGCCCCCTGAGAGGAAGTCAGGTTGACTCACCCCTGGGCAACAGGAGCTGAGGTAAAGTCTGCTCAGGGTTCTCTTCAGTAAGTCCCTTCAATTGGGAAGTGTTGGGGGTAAAGATATCCAGTCACCAGCAGGAAAAATGGGTAACCCTCAGGAGAAAATCTTTATCCACCTTCTCTCTTCAACGTCTCCAGACAGAGACCTCACTGCTCTCCCAGCCTGAGTCTTCTCTTCTCAGGATCTCACTCCTGGGTCCCCTCCCCTGTCAAGGTGACCAATTTCATATACTCTTCAGTCTGGCACTTTTTCTCTAGTGCCAGCCTCTATCACACATGAAATTCAGGCATGTCAAGTCAACAAGCAGATTCCTTATTACTCTTATCTAAGGTAGAGCTGAAGAGGGAAGTTATCCATGAAATTGCTTTGTATATCATTATCACTCCTGTGCCTGAGAGAACAATACCACTTGGAACAAGATAGTAGTGGGCATAAGAGGGAAACATGCTTAGTGAGAAGTTGGAGGGTTTGGAATGTCCTGCATCTGTAGAAAGAAATGGGAAAATAAGAAGTCCAGACTACAAGACACAGGAAGAGGCAAAGGCAGACTCTAAGTTCATTCCTCCTTTGACTGCCCAATGACTCTTTTGGTAACAAAATAAAATCAAACAAGATAAGTCAGTCAGGACTTTTAAGCACTTACTCTGTGCCAGACACTGAGCTAGACATTGGGGTTATGAAAACAAATCATAAGGATTTAAATTAAAATTTCCTATAGTGTCCATAACAAATTTTTTTGTGTTCAGTCAGTATTGGGGCTTCCTTCTTTACTCCCTCTAATTGTGATGTCCTGGAGCTCCCAGATCCCTTTAGAGCACACAGGGAAAGAACTACACTTTCCATGCCTTCCACAAAATGAATTGCTCAGTGATGGGTAAGTCATCCACAGTGGAAAGAAAAGGGGAGGTGCTTGAAGAGATCCAAACTCCTTGCCTGGATAAGTTGTTGACTTTTATATTTAATAGCACGAAATGCAGTCTGGAAAAAAGAAAATGAAATAGATCAGATTTAAACAGTCCACAAAACCTACTAAAATGTGGCTAGAGTATTAATTTCTCAGCTTACAGTACCATAAACAGATAGTTTTGACTCCTAGAGAGAAAAGGACAGTGGAGGAACTGACTGTACAGTACTAAGAGAAAAGTTGATTAAGTGTTGCTCCTCCATAACATAAAGGTTGAGAGAAGAAAACAAAATTTAGTTGGAGGAGGCCAATGATAACGTGATCAGCAGAGATGATGGTTGAAACTAATTGAATTAGACATGAACACTGCCTTATAACATCTGATAGAAGAGCCCCAGTATTGCCAGGTACCTGTAGAAAACTGAAACATAAAGTTCAAGGATGGACTGGAATGGGAAGATGTCTTGTTTGCAATGATCTTGTTTATTTGTTGGTTTTAGAAACTAGATATGCTCACTTAAAATAATATGGAGTCTTCATTTAAATTTAATCAGAGCATTGTTATTATATTGTTTATAAACTTGATTCTAATAAAAAACTGATTTGTTGGCTGGGAAAATCTACCTAGGGATCTTATAAACCATCAGAAAGATGGTGATTTAAAGAGAATGCAATGAGACTCTACATGGCATCATGTCTTTTGGACACTGTATATAGGATCCTTAATAAAGACTTATATGAACTGACAAAAAATGAAAAAAAAATCCAAGAGAACAATTTACACAATGAGAAATAAGAATGTAAAAGAAAACCAAACAGAGACTTCAGAAACTAAACAACTCCTGACTTCATGAATCGGGTAACTTCAGCAGACTTAAAGTCAAGAGAGTTATTCCCTTTAGGCAGAGAAATGGTTGACTAAAGGAGTAAAATGGGCACATTTTCATAGTGTATTAGACACTATTTTACTAAAGTATTTAAGGTAAAGGGAAGGGCTGGAACAGTGACTCAAAGAAGTAAGGTTAGAAGAGAGACTGAATTCCCAATTCTCCTCCCCCCACCCACTTTCCTGCTTCCTCCTATTGGTTTCAACAATGATTCAGACTTGTTAAGGTAACAGCAGCTTTTAACAGACTAATTTCACTCTATAATACTGAAGACATGGATTGATTTTAATGAAAGGAAGTTAAGGGAGTTGGAATAGAATAAAAGGAATTTATGGTTTCCCTAATCTACTATAAAGTTCAATATAAATAAGTAAAATTGAATAGTCTTTAAGGGGATATTATTAGTAACTTGAAAAGATCTTCAGAGCTATGCCCCAATCTCTCCAAGAGAAGCCAATAGCCAAAAACTATAAGGGGTAAATTTAGGGGGTTTGACTCATATATTATACTAATGATCGTGAGGGATTTAATCCAATCCCAATAAAAATACTCAAGTCAGTTTAGGAAATTTATGGTGGTTTAATTAATATAGAGGGAAGGAATTAAGAAGAAGAGAGAAAAAAGGGTATAAGATTTCTCCAGCCTAGCTTCAGAGACCTCAGCCACAAGGCCTCCTGCAAGATTTAATCTAGGTCGGCATCCAGCCATGAGGTCTCCTCCAAGATGAGGATCACCTAGGAGGATAATGTTTTAGGAGGTAAAGGAAAAAAGAATCAGCCTGAACACTCATCCAGGTCACTCAGAAGATGCCTCACTTAACCTGCACTGCAGAGCTTCTCCCAATCACCTCACCAAGGACATTTACTGCCAAACCCGGACAAGAGCTACAGGCACGCCAAGACGCCAAATGCCTCCCAGCAAAAAGAGCCAGAGCCACGTCTCCCTAAAAGACCCAAAGCCACGTCTCCCCCACAAAAAAGAGACCAGCAGGAGGAAGTCACACAAATATTTAGACTTTTTTTTACATCACTTCCTGCATCTCACATGTATCAAGGGTAACTTAAGCTTGACTTAGGACAGCCCAGGGGTCTGTCAGTTGTTTCTTATTTGTCACTTGCTAGTATATGTCTGTCATAGACCATCCTCCTCAACACTTAATCCTTAAGTAGGGGTGTGGACATTCCTTGTTAGTATTTTTTAAACTATTCAGGGCGTAGAAAATCTAAAATTCACAATAGTCAGAGTAAGTCTCTCTGCTAGCTCCTTCCTCAGAATCCAAGGAAGAAGTGAGAAAATCAGTTTTTCAAGTACCAGTTTATTCAAACTGCCTTCCTCCTTGCCACATTCTTCTTTGGAATCTTCCTGGTTTATAGGTCCTCAAACTTCCATTTCTTGCACTTGCTTGCAAGTCTTTCTGTTCTGTAGTAATCAGTTCTTCACAACAGGTGTTGTCAATATGTTGAGTTGCTTTGCTTGATTTTTATTCTTTGTTCCTGGGGAATGTCTTAGTGGGAACTAGATTTGGGGAATCATTATGAAGCCAGAGGAGACATGCTTTTTAAGCATCGATAAAAGATTTCCAAAACAAAGCTTCTTTGTGAAGTTATAGACTCATTAAAACTATACAATTTAGTCATCATTTCTATAATTCTCCATTGTAGACTATAATTGAATATACTTTCATTATAAATGGAAAAATAAAACCAGTAGAAATAATATGATGGGCCTTTAAAGTTGAAATAAAAAAGATGGCTGAGTGGCACAAGAGTGACAATGCTAATCCTGGAGTCAGGAGGGCCTGGGTTCAAATATGGCCTTAGACATTTCCTATCTATATGACATTGGGCAAGTTATTTCATGCTATTTGCCAAGTCTTTGACCTTCTGTCTTAGAATTGTTAATAAGAGAAAAATTAAGGAGTGGGTTGTTTTTTAATGAAATAAAGAAAGACCATGATTTGCCAAGTCAGAGTATGGCTCTGAAAAGCTCAGATTTGGGGAAATCTGTAGCTTGGTTTTTCAAAACATCCAAATAAGAGAGAAGGCTGGATTCTGTCTCCTCCTGACATCCAAGAGTAGATGTCCAAAAATAAGAAGAATCTAAGTCAAGAACAGTCCAGACATGAAATTACTAAGACTGGCTTTCATGCATGAGTAATGAGTTCCCCAGCAGGTATTCACCCAGGATCTCTCACTGATAACTAGAAAGATCTGAATAAATGGCATGGTTGGAAAAGACATGAAGATATTATGAAAAAACTTCAGCTAATATAAAAAGGCAGATAAGGAAAGGGAAGGAAACTTCCCTAAAAAAACCTAAGTTAGAACTTGAAGATTGGAGATGAATATTAATTTTATCTTCTCCATTTTATGTAAAGCAGTTTTAAGAAAAATAGTGCAATGAAGAAAAGGGGTGACCAGAGCATGATCTAGTGTATTTGTAACCATACTTGTACTACACTGAAAGAGATAAGTTGAAAGAGAAAATGAGCCCATCCCTGTCATCAAACCAACTGGCCTGCTGATAACACTGGGAGGCTTTATTGGAGGAACAAGAAGTAGTATTGATCTGAGACTGAAAATGGATCCAGAGCTGGGTCCAAATCTGATTTCAGATACTTCCCAGGGTGTGACCCTGGGCAAGTCATATAACCCCAATTGACTGAGCCCTTGCTGTTTTTCTGTCTTAGAACTGATACTGGAAGAAGGCAAGAGTTAAAGAAAAAAAGAAAAAGAAGTTGATGCAGAGCAGCATGTGGGGTGAAACAGGGAAATTCTGGAAATTAACTGGCAGGTAGGACAATCAGACTATTAGAATATTGAATGGTCATCCTCATTTGCTATCAATGTAGAAAATTAAAATTTGGGGTTTTTCTGGAGAGGATATTGATGCTCATAAAATTCAGACTAGCCTCTGCTGTTTCCAGAAAACCATTCATATTTCCATACTTTCTCATTAGCTGAGCATTAATCATTTAAAGGAACCATAGGAACCCGGAGAAATCAGAGCCAGACATAGTTAACATATCAAACCCAAGGTTTGATACAATTTACTAGTCCCTTAGCAGCATTTTATATACATACACGGACCTCTCTCTCTGTCTCTGTCTCTGTCTCTGTCTCTCTCTCTCTCTTTCTCTCTCTCTCTCTCTCTCTCTCTCTCTCTCTCTCTCTGTCTCTGTCTCTGTCTCTCTCTTTCTCTTTCTCTCTCTCTCTCTCTCTCTTTCTCTCTCTCTCTCTCTCTCTCTGTCCTTCTATCTGTCTCTTTCTATGTGTCTCCCTCTCTATCTCTGGCCTTGTGTGTCTCATTCTCTGCCTCTAGTTCTGTCTTTCTGTCTCCCTGTCTTTGAGTGTGTGTGCCTCTCTCTCTATGGGTCTCCCACTCTGTCTCTCATTCTGTCCCTCTGTCTCTTTCTATTTTTCTCTGTCTCTCTCCCACTTTGTCTCTTGTTCTGTTTCTCTTTCTCTGTCTCTCTCTGTTTCACTATCTGTTTCTCTCTCTCTCTCTCTCTCTCTCTCTCACTTGAAGGAGAATACAGAACAGACATGGAGGATGAGCAGTTTCACTAGGAAGAGTGGAACGGTCAGAACTTAGAATAGAAAAAGATAGGCACATATTAAAAAAAAAAGAAAATTTGTAGAAATCAAACAGTATAAAGAAAAGGCTTAGAAATATTATAAAAGAACTTAAACTCTTAGTGTAGAATAGAGAGAGATAAAAACTGCCAAAGCCCTAGAAACCTTAGTTAGAAACCAAATACTAGAAGTGAGTCTTACACCTTTCTTGTCCATTATAGGTAAGTCAGTCTGAAGAAAAATAAAGTTAAAAAGAAAGTCCAAATTAACTTATCTTTGTTATAATCATCCACAGTATGTCTTACATAGTAATCTGAGAAAAATAGTTGAAAGGCAAAATAAGGCTATTTCTGTTTTTAATCCTTTTATATCCATAATCACCCTGAAAGGTTATTTTGGAGGAAATACTTGTGACCTGAGACATGTCTGAAAATGTCTGAAGTCAAATCTCAGAGTTAAGGCTAGAGGAGAAAACTCTAGGGATCACACAAGGATGCAATTTTACCTACAATACATGAAAAAATAGAACATCCAGGGGTTGAAATTTCCCTAGATTATTTCTAGATCACCACACCAGACATTGGATGGGGGAAATAACATTCCAGGGGCTAATCTCCAAGTTAAGACTGGAGGGGATAATCACAGTGACCAAGGAAAGATGCAAAGTGGACAATCTGGTGGATCCTTGTGAAAGGGGGCCTATCAGGACTGGTCAGTTGGCAATAAGCTATGTTTTCTGAAGCTCAGAAGGCAGGTATATCCATGGCACAAAAAAAAAAAAAGCCAAGTGAAAACTCAGATGCCAAAATATTCTTAGTTTTTATTTTTGTTTTTATTTTTTTTACCAGAAAATCCATGTAGAGCAAACAACTTACCTCTCATGCTAAATGGGGACACTATAGAGTTCAATGTCCTAAGCCTTCTTTTGAAGACTTAATCTGGCAATTGCTTCTCTGCATGAATATGGCCAGCAATGGACATCAGGGAAATGGGTCATGGACAAAAACAGTAGGGAATATGGAATGACTATCATAAACTTTGACCTAAAATGGATCTGGAAGGCTGAAATTTGGAAAATTTCTAGAGAGGACCCTGATGCATTTTAATTGTTGGCAAGAATGATCTCTGCCTTTTTCTAAGAGCAGAAGAAACTTAAACTATTCCTGTCTTTTGGGTCACTTAATCTGAAGAAAAGTATTTCAGTAATTAAAAAAGAGTAGGCTAACTTACCATCAGGGTTGTAATAATCTGAGTTGTATGGCACATATCTTACTGTGGAAAACAATTCAAAGAGAAAATTAGTCCATTATTGTCACTGGCATGTTTTACCCTTGGGGTGACACTGTAGGGAAAATGATTGGGTGCATGAACAATAAGAAACCTCACTGGTCAGGGGACTGAAAAAGTGTCCAGCTAGCTGGGTGACCCTGGGCAAGTCATTGAGCCCCAATGGCCTAGTCCATACCACTCTTCTGACTTAGAACTGATATTGAGTATTGATTTTGAGAGAGAATATAAGAGTTTAAAAAAAGAAGAACAAGAAAAGTATTCATAATGGCATCTGGAAAGCCAAGGTAAGAACAACAAGAAAAGTATCCAGAATGGCATCTGGAAAGCCAAGGTAATCCTGAAAAGGAAGTAGAAGCTGATGGAAACAAATGACCCAGGGGAATTTCCTGAGGTAAAAATCTCAGAGATAAAAGAGAAGGGGAAAACACCTGTGACAATACATGGACACAAAGTGCAAGACTGTTGTATAATGGAGAGCTCTGAATTTTGAATGCAGACTGGAAAAGGAATATTTGAAAAATTAAAGGTGTTTGTAGTAGTCAAATGTGATTAAGACAAGGACAGGAAATATAATGAAAGAATTTAAACTCTTCCTATGTATCTACTAAAGAGGAGGAATAAACCTAAATCATGGCTATGAAATATGACAGAAGATTGGAATCTTTAGCTTTTCCTGACCATTTATTAGTAATTGGAGTTTTAAAAAAATTCCTGAGTGAAAGAAGGGGCAATTTCACTTACTATAACTTTCATTCTGAAACTGCATTGGTATTTCATGCCCTGCAGGGGGAAAAAAAAGATCAGAGAATATAAATCCATTTCTGTCATGAACTGTTCTGGTTTCTTAGGAATGGTGGTGAGGCTTCAGAAGAAAAGACTAGAAATTGAAAGGGGATCCAGAATGCTATGTGGAGGGGCAGGGACATTCTGGAAACCAAAGAGCAGTCTATAACATGGAGGACCTAGACAAGATCTAGAAATATTCTAAGCCCTTACTATGGGTGATCTGGGGAAGAGGAAGAAAATGGAGAACCAAAAACTCAGTTAGACCTGCAAGGACTAGAGCTAAGAGCCTCAAGTCTTTCTTGTCCAATTACAAGTCAGTCAATCTTAAGAAAAAATATTTGAATAAGAAAAGTACCAAGTTAACTTACCATCATAGTCAGTTACAATATGTGCTTTTCCTGGATCATCCGATATCACTGGGGGGAAAAAATAGGAATGCACAGTCATTCCTGTCATTGCCACTTCTGACTTCCTGGTGATACTGAATGCCATCCCAAAGAACAAGGGTTGTTATTCTAGGAAGGAAAAAACATCTACATGAGCAGGCAGAGAGAGCCGTGGAATTTTGTAATGTCAGTAGTAGATGGGGGATTGTTTATACACAGGAGTTTCCTCAGTTCTTCTCATATGATTAGGGTAAGGGGGGAAACCCAGACATCTAGCAAGAAACAAAGGTCACAGAGTAGGTAGATCTAGGTGAGACATATCAGTTGCATTGTATGCTACCATAAATGGAAAAGACCCAAGTCTAAGAAAACAAGACAACTTGCTTTTTTGTATCCACTTCATCAGATCCTGCTCATCTTGTGTAGTTTCAGCTGGTGCTAGATAAGGAAAAAGAATGCAGGAATGATCTCATGCTGGACAGGATGTGAAAGGACTCCAAGAAATGGCTCTTTCTCAGTCTTTACAAAAGTGTAAGAAGGAAGGGGTCGATACAAACATCCCTCCAAGAATCTTTTGGGACCTTTTGGGACAGAGGTCTCATTCACTGTTAGTCTATGTCTGTCCTTCCACTGGACATAAGGAGAGCTGACCCTGAGTGAATCTAGAGGAGACAAAAGCTCCATCACACTCATTAGAGATGTTTTCTGCCACCTCTCTATTCACCCCTTTCAGGGTTTTTGTCTGAGGGAGATAAGAATAGAAAATCCAAGAGAAGAAATGATTCTTATTGAACCACCAATATGGTGCTTCATTTTAGAGCCACGGTATAAAACCCACAATCCCACTCCAGATTCAGATGTTAGGATGCAATGTAATTTTAAGTGAGATTTAGTCATGTATAAAGAAACTAGAGGAAAAAATCAAACACATAAGAGGCAAGTTCAGTCTAGATGTACAAGTCCTAGGTCAGGGTTCCAGTAACTACAGAAATAAAGACTGAAGGAAATGTCTGAAAAATAAAGTCCATCTATAGAAGCATTTACATCTTTACTAGAGGACAGCTAGGGAAGAAGAATAAAAGTGCAAAAATAAATCAGAATATAGATTGCAAGGACTAGAGATGAGTCAGAAGCCTTTCCTGGCTATTTACAAATCAGTCACAAGTCTTTCTCTTCTCTGTCTCTCTGACTCTTTCTCTTTATCTGTCTCTGTCTCTCTGACTCTTTCTCTTTATCTGTCTCTGTCTCTGTCTCTGTCTCTGTCTCTGTCTCTGTCTCTGTCTCTGTCTCTGTCTCTGTCTCTGTCTCTGTCTCTGTCTCTGTCTCTCTCTCTCTCTCTCTCTCTCTCTCTCTCTCTCTCTCTCTCTCTCTCTCTCTCTCTCTCTTTCTGAGTCCCTGTGTGTGTGTGTGTCCCTCTCTGGGGATTTCTACTGAAAATAAATTTTAAAAAAAAGTAAAAACTCATGACAACATTGACCCTTCTGGGATCAAGGTGACACTGGGAGCTATCTCAACAAAGAGAACTGAGGGCAAGCAAGGATCACCTCCTTCAGCATGGTGCTCAGTGGTTTTGTAGAAGTCAGAGAATGAAAAGCACTGGTTTTAGATGTCTTGGAGAGTACCTAGACCATAGATAGATAGATAGATAGATAGATAGATAGATAGATAGATAGATAGATAGATAGATAGATAGATAGATAGATAGGTACATACATACATACATACATACATACATACATACATACATACATACATGCACACACATAGTCCCCAATTGCCCAGGCTTCCTCATATCCAGCTCTGCCCTATCCTATTCCCTGTCCCCAAGGCAGCATTCCAAAATTTAGGGAGAGAAAAAATGCCCCTGGAGGAAGGAAGGACTCAAAGGTGTGGAGGGGGTGGCAATTAGAAGGGGGAGAAAACTAGGAGCTAGGCATTGAGGGGGTTTAGAGAAAGATCTGATAAGAAATGCACCTGCAAAGAGTGAGCTCCTTCATGGACATGCCTACATTTTTTTCTGCCTTTTCAGAGATAGAGGAAAAATTCTTCTTCTATCAGCTGACTCCAGGAATGATCATTTCAGGCTTCAAGATTTTGTCTAATCTCAGAATGTATCTGCAGGCTCCACTTGAGTCAGTGTGTCAGCTCCTGGGGAGAGATTCACCTTTATTATTCTTTCCTTTCTACAGGGCTCATTCTCAAAGATGGATCTTCTGTGAAAAGAAAGGACAGAAGGCTCTTTTCTCTGACTACCAAACAGAAAATTTTCATTTATGCACAAAATATAACATTTAAAAGAACCTCACAGGTCATCTTGGCTTCCTGATATCTGAGAAGTAATTCCCCATATAACATCTGGGACTTTCTATTCTCTCTGTCTGCCTATTTCCTATGATTATTATGAAGATAAAAGAACATCCTTATTTGTAAAAAAGAGTTTTGAAAAGCATAAGTTTATGTAGATATGATAAATAGTAGTTATAAATCATTTTCAAAATTAAATTTTAATAAGTTCAGTTGAACATATGACCTAAAGCACCCTGTTCATTACATATATAACTTAAAACTAAACTTTTGAAACTTTTTTTTATTTTACTTTATTTTATTTTTTTGGTAGCAATACTCACTTTATTTCCCTCCCTCCCCTCCACCCAGCCTTCCTGCAGCCGATGTGCAATTTCATTGGGTATTACTTGTGTCCTTGATCAGAACCTATTTGCATGTTGTTGTTTGCACTAGAGTGATTACTTTGAGTCTACATCCCCAACCATATCCCTTCGATACATGTATTCAAGCAGTTATTTTTCTTCGGTATTTTTACTCCCACAGTTTTTCCTCTGAATGTGGATAGTGGTTTTTCTCATTGATTCCTCCAAGTTGTTCAGGATCATTGCATTGCCACTAATGGAGAAGTTCATTACATTCTATTGTACCACAGTGTATCACTCTCTATGTACAATGTTTTCCTGGTTCTGCTCCTCTCACTCTGCATCAATTACTGGAGGTTGTTCCAGTCCCTATGGAATTCCTCCACTTTATTATTCCTTTTAGCACAATAGTATTCCATCACCAACATGTACCACAATTTGTTCAGCCATTCCCCAGTTGAGGGGCATCCCCTCATTTTCCAATTTTTTGCCACCACAAAGAGCGCAGCTATGAATATTCTTGTACATGTCTTTTTCCTTATTATCTCTTTGGGTGCTATGGCTGGATCAAAGGGCAGACAGTCTTTTAGCATCCTTTGAGCATAGCTCCAAATTGCCCTCCAGAATGGTTGGATCAATTCACAACTCCACCAACAATGCATTAATGTCCCAACTTTGCCACATTCCCTCCAGAATTCATTATTTTCCTTTGCTGCCATGTTGGTCAATCTGCTAGGTGTGAGGTGATACCTCAAAGTTGTTTCAATTTGCATCTCTCTGATTATAAGAGATTTCTAACACTTTTTCATGTGCTTATTAATAGTTTTGATTTCTTTAACTGAAAATTGCCTATTCATATCCCTTGCCTATTTATCAATTGGAGAATGGCTTGATTTTTTTTACAACTGGTTTAGCTCTTTATAAATTTGAGTAATGAGACCTTTGTCAGAGGTTTTTGTAATGCAAATTGTTTCCCAATTTGTTGCTTCCCTTCTAATTTTGGATGCATTCGTTTTGTTTCTACAAAAACTTTTTGATTTGATGTCATAAAAATTATTGATTTTACATTTTGTGATTTTTTTCTAGCTCTTGCTTGGTTTTAAAGTCTTTCCTTTCCCAAAGATCTGACAAGTATACTATTCTATGTTCGCCTAATTTTCTTATAGTTTCCTTCTTTATATTCAGGTCATTCACCCATTCTGAGTTTATCTTGGTATAGGGTGTGAGATGTTGATCTAAACCTAATTTCTCCCATACTGTCTTCCAATTTTCCCCGCAGGTTTTATCAAAAAGTGGGTTTTGGTCCCCAAAACTGGGATCTTTGGGCTTATCATTTACTGTCTTGCTGAGATCATTTACCCCTACTCTATTCCACTGATCCTCCTTTCTGTCTCTTAGCCAGTACCAAATTGTTTTAATGACCATTGCTTTATAATATAGTTTGAGATCTGGGACTGCAAGTCCTCCATCCTTTGCATTTTTTTTTTCATGATTTCCCTGGAGATCCTTGAACTTTTGCTCTTCCATATGAATTTTGTTATGGTTTTTTCTAATTCAGTAAAAAAGTATTTTGGTAGTTCAATGGGTATGGTACTAAATAAGTAAATTAATTTGGGCAGGATGGTCATTTTTATTATGTTAGCTCATCCTACCCATGAGCAATCAATGTTTTTCCAATTATTTAGATCTAGTTTAAATTGTGTGGAGAGTGTTCTGTAGTTGTGTCTACATAGTTCCTGTGTTTGTCTAAGCAAATACATTCCTAAGTATTTTATATTGTCTAGGGTGATTTTAAATGGAATTTATTTTTCTAATTGTTGCTGCTGAAATGGGTTAGAGATATATAGAAATGCTGATGACTTATGCTGGTTTATTTTGTATCCTGCAACTTTGCTAAAGTTATTGATTATTTTGACTAGCTTTTTGGTTGATTCTCTAGGATTCTTTAAAAATAGACCATTAAATCATCCGCAAAGAGTGATAGCTTGGTCTCCTCATTGCTAATTTTATTACCTTCAATTTCTTTTTCTTCTCTAATTGCTATTGCTAGTGTTTCTAGTACAATATTAAATAATAGAGGTGACAATGGGCATCCTTGTTTCACTCCTGATCTTATTGGGATGGCTTTGAGTTTATTCCCATTGCTAATGATGTTTGCTGATGGTTTTAGATATATACTGTTTATTATTTTTAGGAAAGGCCCTTCTATTTCTATACTTTCTAGTGTTTCCAATAGGTATAGGTGTTGTATTTTATCAAAGGCTTTTTCTGCATCTATTGAGATAATCATGTGATTTTTGTCAGTTTGCTTGTTGATATGGTCAATTATGTGGATGGTTTTCCTAATATTGAACCATTCTTGCATTCTTGGTATGAATCCTACCTGGTCATAGTGAATAACTCTTGTGATGACTTGTTGGAGTCTTTTTGCTAATATGATATTTAAGATTTTTGCACCTATATTCATTAGGGAGATTGGTCTATAGTTTTCTTTCTCTGTTTTTGACCTGCCTGGTTTTGGGATATGACACATATTTGTGTCATAAAAGGAATTTGGTAGAGCTCCTTCTTTGCTTATTCTGTCAAATAGTTTGTATAATATTGAGATTAGTTGTTCTTTGAATATTTGATAGAATAAATTTGTGAATCCATTAGGACCTGGGGATTTTTTCTTAGAGAGTTCTTTGATAGCTTGTTCAATTTCTTTTTCTGATATGGGGTTGTTTAGGTAATCTATTTCTTCCTCTGTTAGACTAGGCAATTTATATTTTTGTAAGTAATCATCCATATCACCTAGATTGCCGTATTTGTTGCCATATAATTGGGCATAATAATTTTTAATCATTGCCTTAATTTCCTTTTCATTAAAGGTAAGGATTCCCTTTACATCTTAGATACTGTCAATTTGGTTTTCTTCTTTCCTTTTCTTAGTTAGACTTACTAGTACTTTGTCTATTTTATTTGTTTTTTCAAAGTACCAGCTTCTAGTCTTCTTTATTAAATCAATAGTTCTTTGACTTTCAATTTTATTAATTTCTCCTTTAATTTTTTTGATCTCTAATTTAGTCTTCATCTGAGGATTTTTAATTTGTTCGCTATCAAGTTTTTTAATTTGCATGCCCAATTCATTGACCTCTGCTCTCCCTAATTTGTTAACATATGAACTCAAGGATATAAATTTTCCCCTGAGCACTTCTTTGGCTGCATCCCGTAGGTTTTTAAAGGATGTCTAATCATTGTCATTTTCTTCAATTATATTATTCATTGTTTCTATGATTTGCTCTTTGACTAACTGGTTTTGAAGAATTGTATTGTTTAATTTCCAATTAATTTTTGATTTACCTCTCCATGTACACTTACTAATTATTATTTTCATTGCATTGTGATTTGAGAAGGTTGCATTTATTATTTTTGCTCTTTTGCACGTGTTTGCAATATTTTATGCCCTAATATATGGTCAATATTTGTGAATGTACCATTTGCTGCTGAAAAGAAGGTGTATTTCTTTTTGTCCCTATTTATTTTTCTCCACATGTCTACTAACTCTAATTTTTCTAAGATTTAATTCACTTCTCTTACCTCTTTCTTATTTATTTTTTGGTTTGATTTATCTAGTTCATTTAGAGGAAAGTTCAGGTCTCCCACTAGTATAGTTTTTTTATTTATTACATCCTTGATCTCCACCAGTTTCTCTTTAGACATTTGGATGGTATGCCATTTGGTACATACATGTTGAGTACTGATATTTCCTCATTGTCTATACTGTCTTTTATCAAGATGCAATTATCTTCCCTATCTCTTTTAACTAGATTTATTTTTACTTTGGTTTTGTCAGATATCATGATTGTGACTCCTGCCTTCTTTTTATCAGTTGATGCCCAATAGATTTGACTCCATCCTCTTACTTTCACCCTATGTATGTCTACCTTCCTCATGTGTGTTTCTTGTAGACATCATATGGTATGGTTTTGGATTCTAATCCACTCTGCTTATTCACTTGCATTTTAGGGGTGAGTTCATTCCATTCACATTCAGGAGAGTCATGATTACCAGCTGTGTATTTCCCAGCATTTTGATTTCTACTCCTAGTCCCGCCTTTTCTTCTTTTACTATTTCCTTCTACACCAATTTTTTTAATCAATCCCCTAATTCCCACCCTTATTTTACTTCCCTTTCTACCCCCTCCCTTCTTATTTCCCCCTTATTTTCTTTGCAGTCTTTTTAAAAGTACCCCACACCTTCTCCCTCCCTTATACTGCTTCCCTCCCCACCAGTCCATTTGTTACCCTTCTACTCCTTTATAGGGCTCGAATCTATTCTCTGCCGCAATAGATTAGATTGTTCTTCCCTCTTTGGGTCAATTTCAATGCACGTTAGAGTTGAGTATTTCCTGTCTCCAACCTCTTTACCCTTCAAGTGTATTGATTGTTCTCCCCCCTCCTGCCAAGAGCTTCTTTGTGACACATAAATTTACTTCCTTTTGTTTCTTTTCCCATTTCTTTTAGTATTAACCTCTTTTTAGCTCTAGTTTTTATATGTGTGTGTGTGTGTGTATTTATACATACATATATTTATATACATATTTATGTCTTGGCATTTCACCCTATACAGTTTGGCACTGTTCCCTCTAAGTGTAATTCTTCTAGCTGCCCAGGTTATAACAAAAAAAATTTTTAAGTTGCCAATGACCTCTTTTCTTATATGGATACATGTCATTTTAACTTATTGAGTCTCTTAAAAAGGAGTTGGTTTTTTTGTTTTGTTTTGTTTTTCTTTTTTCCCTCTTTTTAAATTACCTTTTGATGATTTTCTTGAATTCTGTGCTTGGACATCAAATTTTCTGTTCAGGTCTGGTCTTTTTCTTTATAAATTCTTGGAATTCTTCTATTTTGTTAAATGACCATACTTCCCCCTGTAAGAATATAGTAAATTTTGCTAGGTAGTGGATTCTTGGTTGTAGACCTAGATCCCTTGCTTTCCAGAATATCATATTCCATGCCTTTCAATCCTTCAGTGTAGATGCAGCCAGCCTGTGTTATCCTCACTGTGGTTCCATGGTATCTGAATGACTTTTTCTTGGCAGCTTGTAATATTTTTCTTTGCTCTAAGTTCTTGAATTTGTCTATAACATTCCTGTGTGGTGTCAGTTGGGGATTAAGTATAGGAGGTGATCTGTGCATTCTTTCAATCTCCACTTTTCCCTCTTGTTCTAGAATATTGGGGCGGTTTTCTTGAATGATTTTCTGTAGTAATATGTCCAGGCTTTTTCTTTTGTCATGGTCTTCTGGTAAACTAATAATTCTTAAATTTTATCTCCTCAAATAATTGTCTAAATCTTCTGTTTTGTGAATGAGACTTTTCATATTTTCCTCAATTTTTCATTCTTTTGGTTTTCTTTTATAGTGTCCTGGTGCCTTGTGAAGTCAGTTAATTCTAGTTGTTGTATTCTGTTTCTTAAGGATTGGATTTCATCCCTGGATTTTTGGTCATGCTTTTCCTTCTGGTATGATTTTCTTTGGAGGTCATCTTTCATCCTCTTTGCCTCATCTTTCATCTCCTTTGCCTCATTTTCAAGCTGGTTGATTTTGGCTTTCAATACACTATTTTCCGTTTCCAGATGACTTATCTTAGTTTTTAAGTTCTTTTCTCAATTATCTTTAGCCTCTCTTAATTGTGTTTTGAATTGCATTTTGAGTTCTTCCAAAGCCTGTATCCAATTCGCTGGGATTTCTGATTTATCCTTTGCTGATCCCTCTGCCTCTGTTTAGTTTGCTCTTTGCTCCTTAGCTGTACAGAAGCTGTCTATTGTAATTTCTTTCTTCTTTTTCTGTTGTTTGCTCATATTTACCCCTTCTTTGCTCCCTGTATTTGTCTGTGCACTTTCTCCTCTCATTTTTTTTTGGTTTTGGGGGTTTCTCTCAGTCTCCCCTCTTGGAGCTTTGACAGAAGGTCTATCCCTGCAGTCTGTAGGGGAGGGGTGTTATAGTTTGAGCTTCCCTATCCTTTGGAGGCTTTTGAATGGATTAAATTAAAGTCCAGCAATCTGTGAGGGAGGGTTTCTGGAGTTTGGGTTTCCCTGATCTCTGAAGACTTTTGAAGGGATTAAGTTCAGCTGGGTTGGGCTGGATATGCTCTGAGGCCAAAACCTCCTAGAGGGCTAGAGCAATATGGAGGGTCTTCGCAGCTCTGTCCAGGCTGCCAGCTCTGCACTCCCTCTCCAGTTCCTTCCCCTCCTCCTGTGTTTGACACTCTGAACCTGGCAAAGCCCTGCTAGCAAGGTATACCCTCCAGACCAGCGCCTTTGCCCTCCCACAGGTTCCTGCTGCCACTGGAGGCTTAGCGCTCTATGTTGGGGGTGCAGGGGGTCCTGGAACCTTCCTTCTGCCTTCCCCTTAAACCTGAGTATTCTCAGATTCTGGCTTTTGGGGGGGTATAACTTTTGGATTGAGTCCAGCAGGAGGGTTCCTTGTCTTTGTCTTGTTGTTAGGTTTGATTTTCAGTCTCCTGGAAACAGTCAGTTTGTGATCTGTAAGGAAAGGTTTTCAGAGGTCTGAACTTCTGCTGCTTCTAAGCCACCATCTAGTCTCTGCCCTCCTTTTCAAACTTTTAAAGCATTATGATTTGATTTTTTTAACCTTTGATGAAACCACCAACATTTGATACTTCTTTCAAACTGATTTTAAGTTGCCACTCAGTAATTTGATAAATTGCATTTGTGAAAAAATTAACCCAAAATCAATTGCACTAACATGAAAATTTTTAAGAATTTGCAATTATTGTAGATGAAACTAAGACGGTGAAATGAACACAAGTATTTTTGCTTAGTTTGCCCAGCACCTCTTCCAATCTAGAAAAGGCACAAAAGGAATTCTGACATAGAAAATCAAGAAAAAGTCACAGTGAATCATTTTACTGATAAAAGACAATTTAGGAAGATATAAAAAGAGATTTTAGGACATTTGGGCAAAGGCTGACCAAGAGCATTTCCCAGAGATAGAAAAGAGGGGAGAGAAAGAGAATTTTTATTCTTTTGTCTATTTTAAGTTAAACAATCAAGAACTTAAGTTATCCCTACTTAACACTTAGTAAATGGGTAAGAAAGAAAGTTCACACCCTAAAAGGCCACAAGCACACACATACCCTTCTCCCAGAGAAGCTCTGTGTAACTCTCCTTATCCTTCACACCTTAAACACAAAAGAGGGGTACCCCTGAGCAGATGTTGTGGCAGGGATGAACAGGAGCTGTGTTCCAATAAATAGTCTTCTGCCCTTCTTTTGCTTCTTTAATCAATGATCCAGAGATATCAGGGATCTTTCTGTCTTCCAGGGTAAAGGGAAATGTAGGCAAGGCTCTGGTACCACCGATTTGGGGTCCTTCACTTCAGTCCCTCACTCCTGTCTCTCATGAGTATACAGGGTAAAAGACTCCTTTCAGAGCTCTCAATCCCACAAGTCCTTTCTTCTCCTCCAACTGCCACTCTTCCCTCCTGCCAACATTCTAAAATAGTTCCTCAGTTTCCTTTCCACAAAATCAAGAATTTTAAATACTCCTACTTAGCACTTGGTAAGTCGCTTATAAGGATGATATTAGAAATTAAGTCTTGTTACATTAGTTTAGAGGTAAGAAGTGGATAAACTGGCTTGAGAAAGAATTGGGGTTTGAAATAGAGCTGCGACAGAGTGTCAGTTTCAAATATTGACAATGTGTGTAGGAGGTGTAAAGGGTTTTCTGGGGCAGTTGTTCTCTGGGAGTGGCAGTTGCTCTCTCTCTCTGAGTCCTGGGATAAGGTGACATCTTCGTTTCTCTCCTCACTGTCTGAAGGTAGAAGGAAAGGAAAATCCTTTAGAGTTAGAAATCCTTTTATATCCTTATATTCTCAATAAATAGCTTGTTTTTTGTAGCAAGAATCTCCTTAATGTCCTTGTGCCTGGTCCTGAAAAGAAGTTCACTTATGAGCTTCACTTTACTTATATAAACTGAAGATACTTTATTTGTAAGCACAGTAAGCAGAGTATCTAATTATTGTATATCTATAATCAATTCATTGAGTTGTTATTTTTACACACTGGATTAGACAGCTCACAAGTCAAAAGTTCACACTCCCAAAGGCCTCAAGCACTGCCCCATCCTTTGGCAGTGCTCTGCAAATTACAAGGTTGTGATTGGTTCTTTTGAAGTGGAAGAGACAGGAAATGAAGTGGAAAAAGGACTATAAAAAGAAGACCAAAAGACAACATTCACTCATTCCTTCCTAGGTTCTTCCAGAAGAGACCCTTCCTCTTGGTTGGTCTTTAGGTGGAACATACTCTTTAGCTTGAGCTCTGATGAAATTCTTTTTTTTTTTTTGGAAGGAAAATGTAAAATTTATTTGCAAGTTAATATGCAATTGAACTTTATAGTTGTTTAAAATTATACAAAATGCAAGAGACAACTATTGGTTACATATAAATAAAACTAAGCATCAGGGAAAAAATTGTGTTCCATTTATCTTTTAGAAATTGAGCTCAAGTGACTGATATCTTGTGGTACCATATGTTGTTTACAAATTTCCAAGGAATATTTGTTGAAAGTAATTCCAAAGGCAAAGATGAAGATAAAATCCATGCGTTTCTATTTTATGATGTACAGAAGTGCTAGAATCACTCAACGTCTTTGGAATCAGGGTATCCAGGAAGGTGAAGGTAGAAGAAGTGTTGATACAAGAAATATATGATACAATCATTTTGGGTTTAAAATAATTGTATCTCCTCTTTCATAAATACAGCAATGTTTATAATATGTTTTATTATTCTAAACACCAGCAAATATTAATTTTCATGTTAAATAAAAACAAAAAAGTGAACTATACTAGTACATGAAATCATGAATCTCAGTTAAATATGTCTTTTTTTTAGATATAAAATTCACCATGTTAGTTCCAAAGCTGGACTATTATTTGTGTTTCTCTAGGAATCTCCACTTTCAAAAAATACTTCATTGATGTTCCTATCATTAATTTTTTTTCTTGCTTCACTATCATCCCTCCAACCAATAACTTATTGAAAACATTTCCTTCTACCTAATGAGCATGGTCAAGAAAAAACACACATGCTGGCCATATCTGAAAATGGATGTGCTGCTATAAACACTTTTTAAAATATATGTTTCCCTCTTTGGTATATATAAGCCTAGCTAGTAATGGTATTACTGGGACAATTGATATGTTTATCTTAAGAGTTTTGGTGATATATAATTCTAAATTCTTTTCCAGTAAAGCGATAACAATTCAAAGCTCCGTCAGTATTGGTTTAGTATAATTGTTCTATGTCCCTCCAAGAATCATCATTTTATACTTATGTCATCTTTGCCAAACTGAAGCAGCACCATTTATGTGGAAAATTCTAGAATCGGTGTCATACATTCTACCAATATAAATCAGTCAAATTTCTGCAGAATATTTCAGATATTTGCTTCTCAGATTTCATCAATATAACATCTCCAAATAGTCAAATATTAATATGATAGTTTAAGGCTTCAAAAGTCAAATCAACAAAGAGGTAGTAATAAATAGAAAACTGCATGAAAACACTATAATTAGAATCATACATCCCTGATTTCCCCCCAGGTGCCTTGAGTTTCTACAAGATCAATGTGCACAAAGAGAACCAACATAAAAAACCTTTAGAGGGAAGTCTAGGAAATTTACAAAAAAAAAAAATGAGCAGAGCAGAGAAATAATGCAAACAAGTTGAGGAGAATAAGGAAAACAATTCCTATTCAAATGACCACTCAGCACTATGTGAACCTGAAGTGGACCATCACCCAAAAGGAAGTTAGGTTAATCATTCACGGAACAATGCTACTCAAAAAGCACCTCTTGAGATAGCTATTAGGCTTCATGTAAATGTACTGCTGAGGTACTCTCAAATTCTTCTCTCCCAGCAGGAAGACTTACCTGTCCTCCCTTGCATCATTTTCCATCTCAATCCAGTCAGTAGCTGAGTGGTGCTAATCAATATTTTAAGTTAAATCACTAGTGTTTTATAGAATCAAAAATCTCAGAAAAAGGATTGCACTAACGTGCAATACTCAAGTGATTTTCTTAATTTCAGACACAAACTACATACTGATGAACCATTCTGGTTTAATTCACAAGTCTATATACTCTAAAAAATATTAGGTATTTCTTTAAGACAAATCAGTAACTCTTAAAGTTCGGGTACATTGTATTTATGGTGAGAAATCAAAGAAGTTACTGTAACCTGCACAGAACAATGAAAAGTACAAAAAGATGGTTGAATTTACTATTTAACAAAATCTAAAAAATCTATGAATCACTCTAGCAACATAAAATGTACAGAGAACCCACCTTTGGAACAACTTGCTGATCACTTTCAAAATGATATACAGATCACCTGTTTGCCTGCATTTGTTGGTAAATCCAGTCTGTAAATACTGTCAGGTTTCCATAAACTCAAGGTCTGTTTGCCTTGGCACATCCAGATCCCCAGCTTGTATCACCGACTAACCACCATACAGAATTTTTCTCAGTGATTCATGGACCCCCACTGTCACCCTGGCAGGAATCAATTTTCCCTCTGAGATAACCAGCACAAATCATGGCAGGAGTAATCATGTTACTGTAGACATGCTGGATATTACATTTCCAAGGTTCTATTATGGGCACCATAACTGCATTCAAGATGTCTGAAGTCCTGACTTTTTCATGGGTTGCACCCCATCCTGATATCCAGCATGGCTGAGTGGGTTCAAACATCATTCCTGGATTAGGCAAACATACTAGTCTTTTTTTTTTATTATTAAATGTGAATGGTGTTTGCAACTTTATGAGAGCAACATCATTGTTTTTGGTATTAGAATCATAACTTGGATGAGAAATTATTTTTTGCACTTTATTTTCACTTCCATAGAGCATCACAGACTGCCCCAAAATTCCTGCAAATGCTGTCAAATACAGGGGATTAGAAAGAAGTTCTTCAGCACAGTGAGCTGCTGTTACAATCCATTCTGGAGTGATAATAAAGCCACCACAGACATGGACACCTAGAACATGAAGGCTGACTTTCCATGGCCATTCTCCTGGAGCAGCATTCATCACACCTACAATCCAGTTCAATTGATTCACCTTCATCACTGTCCCACATTCTATGCATCGGAGAGAAACCACTGTTCTTGAGAAACAGACATTACTATTGTAGAGTTTTTCATATAAATCAACATTTCCAGCACTCAGGTTCAACTTCATATAGTTTGTGGTGCCACTATCATCTGGTGAACTAAGGCTTTGCTCACCCACCATGTGAAGACTGCTTTGGCTGAATAGATGGAAGAAATCAATAAGAAGTTTCAACGGCTGTGATGGCGATGCAGTAAAGCACTGTGGAGTGCTTAGGGCATGTTGGAGCACAAAAGACAACACGGCCATCCAGTGCAGTTGAGGAAGTCTCCAGGTGTAACGATTTTTTGTGCCAATGGACCCAGGCTTCCAACACCCAGAGAGTGGGACTGTCTCTGTGCAATGACTTTTCCACTTAAATCTCTTTCACGCACAAGTGTCTTTGTGCAATAAACGCACAAAGACAATTGTCATCCTTGGTTACCGAGAGACTACTACTACTACTACTATCATCTATTATTCCTCGACTGGAGTAGAAACTGTTCATGTTATATCCCATGTCTTTGCATGCTATCTTCCCATAGTAATCATTCCAATCATCTTGGCATACAGGATTCCAGGATTTGTTATGAAATGAGTAAATCTGAAGGATAAATTTTGGTCCATAGAGGCAAACACAGTGGTTCTAATCTTCACCACTGGGACAATGTGATATTCCATCACACCAGTTAGTTGGACTAATAAAAGTTCCTGAGGTTCCACATTCTATTCCAGAATTTGGGCAGCTATTTTTCATTGAAGTAAGCACTATCCCAGATGGAGATTTAAGTTGCAAATAGACTGCTGCTGGTGTTGGAGTATGAGTAAGAACTCTTGGGATGTACTGTGGCACTGCTGGAGGACAATATGAAGCTGGATAAGGTACATAAGCATTCACAAGGTGAACTGGAGGATAATTTTCCACTTGATAACCATGGTTTTCATTATTTGGTCCAAATTCTGGTGGCCCTGTATTTAAAGCCTTTTTGGTATGAACAGGAACACCATCAGGCAATTCCAAGTATTTGAAGAATTCCTAAGGACCTAAATATGAGTAGGGTGAGGGAGAAGGAATACACCAATTGCTACTGATATCATTCCTTTTCATTCTCCTGTCTCAATACTTAAACTTCATCTCTTCCCACCAAATTTTGGAGCCTGAAATGATCTGCGGCATGGACTAAACTTGACGCCTGGTCGACTCCATCCCAGCCAAGCACAGGTGAACTCACTCTCTCTGATGAAATTCTTGATGGTTTGCCTCATATGTGGGGAAGGTTCTCAGCAGAGTTTTCAGCATCTCATGGTTCTTTCAATTTCAGCTATATAATTAGGACTTTAGGTTCTGGTGAGACTCACTTTTGAATCCACATTTGTGGCCTGGAAGCATAAGGATTGGGATTTAGGGTATTCATAGCTAGGTGATTTTTTTACCTCTTTCCTATATTTCCCCCTTTATTATCTCTACCTTGTTGTAATAAAAACTGCTTACAGTCATTTTGACTGGAGAGGTTAGTTATTTTTATAAGCTGAAACTACAATGCAATTATTTTCATTCTTATATTCTTTCAAACCAATTCTAAATCTTATGCAAGGTAAATACCCTTTCCTTTAAAGAGGACCCCATTGTGGTGGTAAAAAAAACTTGAGAGTATTTACCACAATTATAATCCCACATTAATTGACATGAAAGTTTGTCCCATGCCTTTCTAATGAGAAGAGAAAGAAATAAGATTCTCTCTCTTGTTAATGAGGCCCAGGGGAGGGATGCCATTCATTGGCCAAAAGAAGACCCAAAATGGGACCCGAATATTGAAAAGAGATTATTTACAATTATGTCTAGTTAGGAATGTGATATTTGATGCAATGGGAGCTCATTCTGATAGACCTGGTCATGGAAAAATTTCAAAAATCTTAAACAAAAGCATGATGAAAACCTCTCCCAGTTTATGGATAGCCTTATTGAGCTGGGAAATAGATATATAGACCTGGATCTTTCCAGAAAAAAAGGGATGTCAGGCAAATAAGAAGTCAGTTTGTAAAGGACTGTTTAAAAGGGGTCAGAGACTATTTTAAGACTAACTGCCCAAATGGGGCTAATATGTATCTTAAGAAATTAATAAGAGTGGCAGTTTATGTCTTTAATGGCCATGAAAGGAAAGATGAAGAGAAAAATAACTTAGTGGAGTCATTAAGGAAGGAAATATAAGCATTAACTGAAAAAGTTGAAAAAGAAAATGCAAATCAAGGAGTGATCATAGCCCTTTTGCAAGAATCCCAGAAATTAAGCACTAATGTATCAATTCTGTGGGGAAAGGGATCACCTAAATTATGAATTTTAGGAAGTGGAATCAGGTATACAAAAATAAAAATTTCAGAATTAATAGAAACTTTAATAATAAAAATAATTCTAAAAATAATAATCCAAATGAGACAAATCATGACTCACACCAAAACACCTAAAATGGGGTTTGTCCATATGGTACTCAGTGTGGGAATCCCCCTCAGTATGAAGGACCCCAGAGATATGACCAAAGGAATCTAGATAAATGATGGTACTTTAGATTGTCTTCATCTCTTACCATTTCTGATTGTACTGATAGGATACTTTCAAATTTACTGAAGAGTTTACTCATTCCTCCCCAAGAAAAATCAACAGAAAGATAGTTTGACTGATCTCAAGGTTAGGATAGAATATCTTGAGGGAAAAACTGAAAAAAAAATCTAAGGCTACTTAGTTTCTGACTCTCACTGTCTAATGAATTTACCATCCGGTCCAGTGCATTTCTCATATAGTTTGACCCATCCTTCCCCCTACTCAACCCATCCCTCCCACTAAAAAACTAACCCACACTGATCCATCTCCCCACATACCCTCATCATTTAATTCTTCCTAGCCTCCTTGCTCTCACCATACCCACCGTCCCTCTTACCTTGCTCAGCTTTTCCCTGCCTACTATCCAAACCCACCCATTCCCCACTGCACCTACCTCTGATCCTTCTTCCCCTTTCCAAATCATTTCTGCCAACTCCACCCCCTATCCTTTCTCCCTATCCCCTGTGAAGATTAAATTAACTCTCCCCTGCACATTTTTAGATTTACTCACCAAAAATGCATGCAAACAACTCAGAATTGAGTGGGGAAGGTCTGTGACCCATGTGTGCAATAGTGGGTGACAAATAAGAATTGACTTACTTCCCTCTGGGCAGTCCTAAGCAAAAGCTTTAGCTATAATTAGTACACATCAAATGGTCTTTAAAAATGCCAAGAAAATTCCTGTGCATGGTCCACTCTGAGACCTTCAACTTGACTTTGGAGAAGCTTGGGCTTGAGATATCAGACTGCTTCCCCTTTTGACTGACATGTAGTGAGGGAAAATAGATGACTCCTTTCCTGGATTTTCTGAAGGGACTAGCCTCAGGAAAGACTTGCCCTCTTGAGAGAGGCTCCCTACATCCCCAGGTCCTTGGCTCAAAGCCAAGACCCCTCCAGCTAAGGACTAAATTGCCCTGCATGGGTTGAGCATAGGCTGAAACAAATTACTTAGTGTGTAGGTTAGATATCTTACCCTATACTCTCTCTGATTTTCTTACTTTTACTCTTTCTATATTTTATAAACAAATTATTTAAATTATTTCTCTTTGGAATTAATTAAATTCCTGGGAATACTACTCTTGAATAATCCAGTCTAACCTTTTATAATAACCCTTTACATTTCTACTCCTTACATCCCCCAAGCCCAGACCAACCCCTCCCCCTCAGCTCACTTTTTCCTCTTCCTCCCCTTACCTAACCCATTGAAAATGAAACATAGAACCAAGCATCAGAAACTGGAAATAATTCTGTTAAAAGTTTATTCCCCTTAAAGGAATTACCCACCTTCAATAAAACTGGAGTTGTGGTGTCCTTGAGACACCATACACCCTTCACCCTCCAAGATATTGAGAGATTCAAGCAAAACACTCCTTCCCTTGAAGATGATCCCATTGTTGTTATAAAAAAAACCTAGCATGCATTTACCATACTTATGATCCTACATAGATTAATATTGAAAATTTACTCTAAGATTTTTTAATAGAAAGTGGGAAAAATAAAATCATATCTCTTGTTAATAAGGCCCAAGGAAGGAGAGCAGTTCATTGGCCCCAGACTGAACCTAAATGGAATGTGAACAGAAAGGAAGATTATTTAAAACTATGCCAGGCTAGAGAAGCATTACTAAGAGCAATGATGGATTATTACTATAGGCCTGGTACTTGGATGAAATTTGAGTATCTTTTTTTTTTAAACCCTTACCTTCCATCTTGGAGTCAATACTATATATTGGCTCCAAGACAGAAGAGTGGTAAGGGCTAGGCAATGGGGATCAAGTGACTTGCTCAGGCTCACACAACTGCGAAGTGTCTGAGGCCAGATTTTAACCTAGAACCTCCTGTCTCTAGGCCTGACTCTCAGTTCACTGAGTCACCCAGCTGCCCCCAAAATAGATACATAGACCTAGATCTTTCCAGAGAAAAAGATATCAGACAGATAAGAAAACAATTTGTAGAGAACTATTGTAAAGTGTTCAAAGATTATTTTAAAACCAACTGCCTGAAGTGGTCTAATATGGATCTTGAAGAATTGAATTAAATAGCAATTTACATATTTAATGACCAGCAAAGGAAAGATGAAGATAACAGTGACTCGGTAGAGGCATTAAAGAAAGAAATAAAAATTTTAAGAGAAGAAATTGAAATTTAGAGCAAAATGGTATCAGATCTAGATTGTCTTTAGTGGCTAAGAAAGAAGGTTAAATGAAGAGGAAGAGGCAACTGGAAGATGCTGTCTATTCAGTTTTGGTAACAGCAAAATCCAGAGCAAAAGCCATTCATCCTTTTCTGACAGGACTGTGAATTCAAAGGAGGTTCCTTGGATCCCAGGTATTAACAAAGTCCTGGGGAAAAGTCTACTCCTTAATTCACAGAGACCTTTTGACTAGGCCATGGCCTCTGACCATCCCTGTCATAACATCATCACAGGGATTCCCCTCTAATATGTTTTAGGAATGAGAGAGGAGAGCTATACAGACATTCTCCTATCATTGGTTATCTCTCTCTCCCCCTCTTCACCTGTAAAAGTTAAAATTAAATCTCAATAATATTATATTTTAAGAAATTTATTAATGATCATTAGAAATCAAGGAATAAAAAAGATACAAAATAAAAACCATATGCCTATGGCTGGTTAGTCAATTTTTAGTCAACCCCACTCACCACCATCAATGCTCATTCTACATCAGAGAGAGCCTCCAAAGCCCACACCCTTTATCCTCGGTCTACAGCAAATATGTGATAACAGGAAATCAGTGGGCTCTTGGGATATGTAGTTCTTTTTTTAGGGTAACAGATTTGCCATCATACATATCCCCCTGTGATCCATGGAAGACTAGCCTCTCCAGTGGAACATGTAAACATACCAACTTTGAAATTGCAATAATTTAAGGATTAGAGGAAAAGAGAACAAAACCAATAATTGCTAGGCACATTGACAAAAAGTCAGTTATGGGGAAGTCCCCTTTTGAATAAGACTATACATTCAAATTAAATGTTTAATCAACCTTCAGTTCAATCAACCACACCCAAAGTTCATTCTAAATCTTCTTGATGTAGCTTGTGGTCTGTGGAGGCATCTTCATGGTGCCTTCTAAGAATAGTTCATATTATGGATTTGTAGAGGTAGCATGTTTCTTAACCTAAAATTACTCTCAAAAAGAATTTAAAATTTGCAATTTAAAAAATAATAATTCATTTCCCCCTGAAGAGGTTGTTGAAAAACATAGGGATCACTTAGGAATGCATGGCTGAGTTATGAGGCATGTGAATCAATTGACAAGAGAAATAAAAAAAATATTTTAAAATATCCAAATAAAAAAAATAAATTCTGGATGAAAAAAAGACTATGAAAGTCTTATGTGTAAAAATTCTAAGTTAAGGAAAAATAAATCCATAACAGATCCTTAAATCTGGGTCCAATTAAACTTATTTAAGCAATTATTCATTTACCCAATCAGTAACCAGGACTATAGAAAGTTTGCCATACCAGGAAAGACAGAAAAGGGACTAGATTATAGGAGCCTGATAGGAGCCAAATTTGAAATACTTGGTAGAATGTGGGACAAGGAAGACCTGCCTTTAATACATGTTAAACAGCCGCAACCTCGAACCCCAAACAAGTTCAAGTCCTCTTTTCTTGGCTCAAAATTTGCCATGGGCAAGGTCCACCCTTATTCACAACTCCAGGGGTTCCCAACAGGTGCCAAAGGATCAGTCAAAAAAATAACAAACCAAAGCTTTATCATTACAGCCATGGGACTGCTTTGCATCTGATAGCTGCTCTGCCATCCCCAGGCTTGGTTTTCATTTTTATACCCATTTTCTTGGCACATAGATACATTACCTAACATGCATGTTCACAGAGAGATAATTAGAAAAGTGATACATTAACTTTTAACAAATCACTTGATTAACATTCTATGTTCTTATATTGTGATTACAGACAGCATACAAGATAAATGATTTCATCACAGGTGGCTTAATTTTCTCATTACCCTGTGAGGAGTTTTCAGTTTACAATCAAGGAAAATTACTTATTGCTTTTAATAAAATGGAGTAATGAATCAGCAGTTCTTAAAAGACAATTCAAAAATCATATCATTGAGGTTGAGGGGTATTGGGAACACAATTCAGATTTAATCATAGACTGGTCATTTTTCAGGGTTTACCAGGGAGTTTCCCATTGGCGAGTTACTGGTTTATGAAATTGAGTCATTGAGGCATATTGAAACTTGATGTACCTGTATGTTTTTTATAGGCCTTTATGATTGATTTGTGTGTTGTGTTTTTATAGGCCTTTATGATTGATTTGTGTGTGGCTCCATGAGAAAGGGTTTCTGTGAGTGGGAAAGTTTTGAGCTTGGTCTGTAGCTGTGCTTCCACTAGGGATTATGTACCTAAGTAAAAGTTAACCAATGATAGTCTTTTGAGATTGGATTTGAGGGTCTGATCTTTTGGTAATGTTTTGGGGAATTAGAGTACAGGTATTTTGCTTTTGCATTATTCCTTTTGAGTCTAGGGGGAATAGTAATCATGTCAATGGGCATTAGTGAGAGAGGTTATGCAAGGGGGGCTAAGTGGGCAGTCACATCTTGCCAAAGGCCACTATGTGGCCTTCTTAGCTACCATGCATGACTCTGTCAAAGCATTGTGGCCTGATGGCTCCCAGCAAAAAATTTCATGAATCCCATTGGAAATGGTTGGTCTCTTTGACCTTTTGCTTGATAGGCATTATGTAGTTTAGTTTTGTGTTCTTTGGCACTGTGCAATGACTCTTTTTGTATTCTCTTGTCCAGAAATCAGACAGAATCATTAAGCAAAATCCCATAATGCTTTTTTAAACAATCAGTGGCATCATTTTTATAGTCTCAAGCTTTGGGGGCATGCAAATATATTTTAAACTTATATTACTTATATTACTGCAAAATCAAAAAATTTAAAGAAAATCTTCTCAATGCTGGTGACATGTGCTTCAAATACAAAATGGAGGGAAAATAAAACTTAAATAGTATATTGCACATGCAAGCAAAAACAATAATAAGTGTATTAAAAACCAAAAATATATAGCTTACAATCATTTACACTCTGTCAGCTAAGGAAATGTAGAATACAAAGGTTTCTCACCAAAAATGAGATCCATTTCCTCTTCAGACATGAATATGATCCACTGTGAGTACAAGCAAATGATTTTCACAAAGTAAGTTTTTTATAAAGAACAATAGTACAACATGTAATGCACATTCAAAAAGTATCCCCCAAATTATAATAGCCCATTTAATAACAATAGCAAAAAAAACCCACTATCATATTTCATATAAGTTGCTGTATGACAAAAAAAAAACCCTATGAACTGATGAATATTTGTCACAATTTTTACAGACATAACAAATCTTTCAACCTTGGCAAGTATATTTTTAAACAATGTAAAACTTATTTGGGTCTAGAATATCACCAAGAAATCTAGATTGTTCTGGTGTAATTAAATTAAACTGAAGAATTTTGCAGGAGCTCTTTTTGACTTCTTGCTTCATAGAAATACCTTGGTAGGAATATTTATTTGTTTCTCTACCTTTAATACAACATTTTTAAAAACAGAAATATAAAAAAAAACCCATCCATTCAGAAACCACTAGTTAATTAAAATAATTTCTTAAGACCCCTTAACATTACAATTAAATTCTTAGCTTATTAAATTCTCTAAAGGCTGTTAGCCAGATTGAGTCCATCCATCATGTATGTGAAATCTATGTGACAAATGCAAAATGGGGGGAAAAGGCTGTTTATGGATTTTTACAATATTTAACAATATTTTGTTCAGTTGTCATAAGGGAAAGATGATTCAGTGTAACAGAACAGTATCAAATACATTTAATATATGAACTTAAAGCAACAAAATTAAATCTTAAACAAAACAATCAATACAATAAGATACAGAGACTTTCATTTTTAAAAATGGAGTCTTAAAAGGCTTAAAATTTCACCTCCAGACCCTTTAAAGTTCTTTTTTCTAAAATTCAGATCCCTATTGTCAACACTGTGGAATCTCCCATAGTAATGGAGAACATGGGTTTTAGGAATCTCAAACTAGGCAGGCCCAAATGGCATATGGTTGTAGGGGGATGAATCTAAGGCAAGATAATTAAAAGGATGGACTTCCAGTCAAGATGGCGGCTTAGAGAAAGCTAAAGTTCAGATCTGAAACCCTTCCTTACCGATCTCAAACTGAATGCTCCTAGGACACAGAAATTCAAAACGATCAACAACATAGACCCCGGGAGTCCTCCTCCTGGACCTGGACCTGGATCAAAAGGTACACCCCCCCCCCAAAGCCAGAACCCTAGACCACTCGGACCTAAGGGGTAGGCAGAAGGAAGGTCCTAGGACCCATCCCCCCAACCCAGAGCGCTGAGTCCGAGTCCGAGGCAGCAGAGGCAACCTCAGAGCCACACAGCCTGCTATTCTGAAGGTCGCTTCCTGAAAACAACCTAACCCAGTTGAGGGGGCACCCAGACAGCTGGGAAACAGAGATGCGGGAGCACGTAACCCCCTGGGAGGAGCCCTTGGAGCTCCGGGAAGCCGCGGCCCCTCCCCCTCAGAGAGCAGGGTCGTCTGGAATAACAGCAACCCTCAGGGCTGGCAAAAGGGCCTCGGGAGCCGGCTATTCTGAAGGCCACATCCTGAAAACAACCTGACCCAGTCGAGGGGGTACCCAGACAGCAGAGAAACAGAGAGATGGGGGGAGCTTGTAACCCCCTGGCTGGATCCCTCCAATCAAGTCTCAAGTCCCTGCCTCAGGGCACACTCAATTCAATCCAGGGAAAGCTAATCTTCTTGTCAGGAGCCCTAGCCCAGAGCTCCAGGAAGCCGCGGCCCCTCCCCCTCAGAGAGTAGGGTCTTCAGAAACAACAGTAACCCGCAGGGCTGACAAAAGGACCCCAGGGCCGGCTATTCTGAAGGCGGAACCCTGAAAACAACATCACCCAGTCGCAGGGGCACCCAGACAGCATGGAAACAGAGAGAGACGGGGGAGCTTGTAACCCCCTGGCTGGAACCTTCCATCCAAATCTCAGTTCAACCCAGGGAAAGCTAATCTTCTTATCAGGAGCCCTCGCCCTGAGCCCAGGGAAGCCGCGGCCCCTCCCCCCACAGAGTGCAGGCGCTGGCCGGCTAAGCCACAGGAACAAGGGCCAACCTAGGTGTAGAGCGTGGAAGTAAGGCAACAGAGAAGCATCAGGAGGGTGCCGAGGAGAGGAGGGCAGTAACAGGGACATACCAGCAACTCCTGGCTTCCCGGGAAGACAGAACAACAACTACATAGAATGGACAATCTGCCTAGGGCTAAAACCTCTGAACACCAGACAGAGATAAGAAAAGCTAACCCCCCCCCACTCAGATACAGATGGCAAACTCCACAGAAGCACAAAAGTCCCAAAATTCAAAAGAAAACAAGAAGAAGGGGGCGACTTTGGACACATTTTATGGAGCAAAAATACAAAACACAGAAGAGATAGAAGAGGAAACACAAGCAAATGCTCCAAAACCTTCCAAAGGAAATGGAAACTCTCCACAAACCCATGAAGAATTTGAATCTGAAATGATCAAAAAGATGGAAGCCTTCTGGGAAGAAGAGTGGGAAATAATGCAAAAGAAATTCACGCATCTACAAAACCAATTTGACCAAAGTGAAAAGGAAAACCAGGCTTTAAAGCAAGAACTAATAAAGCAAAGCCAAAAGACCAAGAAATTAGAAGAGAACATAAAATATCTCACTGACAAAGTGACATATTTGGAAAATAGAGGGAGAAGAGATAATTTAAGAATAATTGGACTTCCAGAAAAGCCAGAAATAAACAGCAAACTCGACAGCATAAAACAAGAGATAATCAAAGAAAATTGCCCAGAGATTCTAGAACAAGGGGGCAATACAACCACTGACAGAGCTCACAGAACACCCTCTACACTAAACCCCCAAAAGACAACTCCCAGGAATGTAATTGCCAAATTCCAAAGCTCTCAAACAAAAGAAAAAATCCTACAAGAAGCCAGAAAAAGACAATTTAGATATAAAGGAATGCCAATCAGGGTCACAAAAGACCTTGCAAGTTCCACTCTGAATGATCATAAGGCATGGAACATGATCTTCAGAAAGGCAAGAGAGCTGTGTCTTCAACCAAGAATCAGCTATCCAGCAAAACTGACTATATACTTCCAAGGGAAAGTATGGGCATTCAACAAAATAGAAGATTTCCAACTTTTTGCAATGAAAAGACCAGAGCTCTGTGGAAAGTTCGATATCGAAAATCAAAGAACATGGAATACCTGAAAAGGTAAATATGAAGGAAAGGGAAAAGAAGAAAAAGGTTATCTTCTTCTTTTACTCAAACTCTCTTCTATAAGGACTACATTTATATCAATCTATGTATACTAACAGGTAGGGAAATTGTAATGTGTAAATAGGGGGGAAAGAAAGATCAAATAGAATAATCATTCTCACACAAAGATTCACATGGGAAGGGGAGGGGAAGAAAACTCCTATAAGAAGGAGAGGAAGAGAGTTTTTACTTAAACCTTACTCTCAGGGAAATCAACTCTGAGAGGGAAAAACATCCAGATCCATTGGGATCTTGAATTCTATCTTACCCAACAAGGGTAGGGAGAAGGGAAAACCAAGGGGAGGAGGGGGAGAGGGAAAACAAAAGGGGAGGGAAAGATAGGGGGGAGGGGAGGGAACAAAAAAGGAGGGGCTAAAAAGGGAAACATATCAAGGGAGGGGACAAGGGGGAACGATTTAAAGTAAATCACTGGACTAAAAGGTAGAGCCGAAGAAGAAAAGGTTAGAACCAGGGAAGGATATCAAAATGCCAGGGAGTCCACAAATGACAGTCATAATTTTGAAGATGAATGGGATGAACTCACCCATAAAACGTAGACAAATAGCTGAATGGATTAGAATCCCAAACCCTACCATATGTTGTCTTCAAGAAACACACATGAGGCGGGTTGACACCCACAAGGTCAGAATTAAAGGATGGAGTAAGACCTTCTGGTCCTCAACTGACAGAAAGAAGGCAGGAGTGGTAATCATGATATCTGATAAAGCCAAAGCAAAAATAGACCTGATCAAAAGGGATAGGGAAGGTAATTATATTTTGTTAAAAGGGACTTTAGATAATGAGGAAATATCACTAATCAATATGTATGCACCAAATAATATAGCACCCAAATTTCTAATGGAGAAACTAGGAGAATTGAAGGAAGAAATAGACAGTAAAACCATATTAGTGGGAGACTTAAACCAACCATTATCAAATTTAGATAAATCAAACCAAAAAATAAATAAGAAAGAGGTGAAAGAAGTGAATGAAATCTTAGAAAAATTAGAATTAATAGACATATGGAGAAAAATAACTAGGGATAAAAAGGAATACACCTTCTTCTCAGCACCACATGGCACATTCACAAAAATTAACCATACATTAAGTCACAGAAACATAGCACACAAATGCAGAAAAGCAGAAATAATGAATGCAGCCTTCTCAGATCACAAGGCAATAAAAATAATGATCAGTAAAGGTACATGGAAAACCAAATCAAAAACTAATTGGAAATTAAACAATATGATACTCCAAAATCATTTAGTTAGAGAAGAAATCATAGAAACAATTAATAATTTTATCGAGGAAAATGACAATGGCGAGACATCCTTTCAAACCATTTGGGATGCAGCCAAAGCGGTAATCAGAAGTAAATTCATATCCCTGAGTGCATATATCAACAAACTAGGGAGAGCAGAAATCAATCAATTGGAAATGCAAATAAAAAACTCAAAAGAGATCAAATTAAAAACCCCCAGCAGAAAACCAAACTAGAAATCCTAAAAATTAAGGGAGAAATTAATAAAATCGAAAGTGATAGAACTGTTGATTTAATAAATAAGACAAGAAGCTGGTACTTTGAAAAAACAAACAAAATAGACAAAGTACTGGTCAATCTAATTAAAAAAAGGAAGGAAGAAAAGCAAATTAATAGCATCAAAGATGAAAAGGGGGACAGCACCTCCGATGAAGAGGAAGTTAAGGCAATCATTAGAAATTACTTTACCCAATTATATGGCAATAAATACACCAATTTAGGTGATATGGATGAATATATACAAAAATACAAACTGCCTAGACTAACAGAAGAGGAAATAGAATTCTTAAATAATCCCATATCAGAAAATGAAATCCAACAGGCCATCAAAGAACTTCCTATTCACCAGTGAATTCTATCAAACATTTAGAAAACAGTTAATCCCAATACTATACAAACTATTTGACATAATAAGCAAAGAGGGAGTTCTACCAAACTCCTTTTATTACACAAACATGGTACTGATTCCAAAACCAGGCAGGTCAAAAACA
Organism: Monodelphis domestica; assembly: GCF_027887165.1. Taxonomy (NCBI): domain Eukaryota; kingdom Metazoa; phylum Chordata; class Mammalia; order Didelphimorphia; family Didelphidae; genus Monodelphis; species Monodelphis domestica. The sequence continues at coordinate 116,666,494 of NC_077231.1, forward strand.
GAGAAAGAAAACTATACACCAATCTCCCTAATGAATATAGATGCAAAAATCTTAAATAGGATACTAGCAAAAAGACTCCAGCAAGTGATCAGAAGGGTCAACCACCATGATCCACCAGGATTCATACCAGGGATGCAGGGCTGGTTCAATATTAGGAAAACCATCCACATAATTGACCACATCAACAAGCAAACTAGCAAGAACCACATGATTATCTCAATAGATGCAGAAAAAGCCTTTGATAAAATACAACATCCATTCCTATTAAAAACACTAGAAAGCATAGGAATAGAAGGGTCGTTCCTAAAAATAATAAACAGTATATACCTAAAACCATCAGCTAATATCATCTGCATTGGAGATAAACTAGATGCATTCCCAATAAGATCAGGAGTGAAACAAGGATGCCCATTATCACCTCTACTATTTGACATTGTACTAGAAACACTAGCAATAGCAATTAGAGAAGAAAAAGAAATTGAAGGCATCAAAATAGGCAAGGAGGAGACCAAATTATCACTCTTTGCAGATGACGTTATGGTCTACTTAAAGAATCCTAGAGATTCAACCAAAAAGCTAATTGAAATAATCAACAACTTTAGCAAAGCTGCAGGATACAAAATAAACCCACATAAGTCATCAGCTTTTCTATATATCTCCAACACAGCTCAGCAGCAAAAACTAGAAAGAGAAATCCCATTCAAAATCACCTTAGACAAAATAAAATACCTAGGAATCTATCTCCTGAGACAAACACAGGAACTATATGAACACAACTACAAAACACTTTCCACACAACTAAAACTAGACTTGAACAATTGGAAAAACATTAACTGCTCATGGATAGGATGAGCCAATATAATAAAAATGACCATCCTACCCAAACTTTTTATCTATTTAGTGCCATACCCATTGAACTCCCAAAATATTTCTTTACTGATTTAGAAAAAACCATAACAAAATTCATTTGGAATAACAAAAGATCAAAGATATCCAGGGAAATAATGAAAAAAAAAAACCACATATGATGGGGGCCTTGCAGTCCCAGACCTTAAACTATATTACAAAGCAGCAGTCATCAAAACAATTTGGTACTGGCTAAGAAACAGAAAGGAAGATCAGTGGAATAGACTGGGGGAAAGTGACCTCAGCAAGACAGTATATGATAAACCCAAAGATCCCAGCTTTTGGGACAAAAATCCACTATTCGATAAAAACTGCTGGGAAAATTGGAAGACAATATGGGAGAGATTAGGAATAGATCAACACCTCACACCCTACACCAAGATAAATTCAAAATGGGTGAATGACTTAAACATAAAAAAGGAAACCATAAGTAAATTGGGTAAACACAGAATAGTATACATGTCAGACCTTTGGGAGGGGAAAGACTTTAAAACCAAGCAAGACATAGAAAGAACAACAAAATGTAAAATAAATAATTTTGACTACATCAAATTAAAAAGCTTTTGTACAAACAAAACCAATGTAACTAAAATCAGAAGGGAAACAACAAATTGGGAAAATATCTTCATAGAAACCTCTGACAAAGGTTTAATTACTCAAATTTATAGAGAGTTAAACCAGTTGTACAAAAAATCAAACCATTCTCCAATTGATAAATGGGCAAGGGACATGGATAGGCAGTTTTCAGCCAAAGAAATCAAAACTATTAATAAGCACATGAAAAAGTGCTCTACATCTCTTATAATCAGAGAGATGCAAATCAAAACAACTCTGAGGTATCACCTCACACCAAGCAGACTGGCTAGCATGATAGCAAAGGAAAGTAATGAATGCTGGAGGGAATGTGGCAAAGTAGGGACATTAATTCATTGCTGGTGGAGTTGTGAACTGATGCAACCATTCTGGAGGGCAATTTGGAACTATGCCCAAAGGGCGACAAAAGAATACCTACCCTTTGATCCAGCCATAGCACTGCTGGGTCTGTACCCCAAAGAGATAATAGACAAAAAGACTTGTACAAAAATATTCATAGCTGCGCTCTTTGTGGTGGCCAAAAACTGGAAAGTGAGGGGATGCTCATCAATTGGGGAATGGCTGAGCAAATTGTGGTATATGTTGGTGATGGAATACTATTGTGCTAAAAGGAATAATAAAGTGGAGGAATTCCATGGAGACTGGAACAACCTCCAGGAAGTGGTGCAGAGCGAGAGGAGCAGAACCAGGAGAACATTGTACACAGAGACTAATACACTGTGGTATAATTGAATGTAATGGACTTCTCCATTGGTGGTGGTGTAATGGCCTGGAACAATCTGCCTGGATCTAGGAGAAAAAACACTATGCATAAGCAAAGGATAAACTATGGGAGTGGAAACACCGAGGAAAAGCAACTGCCTGACTACAGCGGTTGAGGGGACATGACAGAGGAGAGACTCTAAACAAAACTCTAATGCAAATATTGGCAACATAGAAATGGGTTCGAAGCAAGAACACATGTGACACCCAGTGGAATCACGCGTCGGCTATGGGGGGTGGGGGGTAGGGAAAGAAAATTATCTTTGTCTTTAATGAATAATGCTTGGAAATGATCAAATAAAATATATTATTAAAAAAAAGTGCATGAAGGGGAAAAAAAAGATAATTAAAAGGATCAGTGGTAGAAAGAAAAAACATCCTAAAGCTGGAAGCTGTTTGAAATAGGTAATGCAGTGCTCTTTCATAGAATACATCATGATTGTAATCAATTTCCTGTTTGCAAGAATCTCTTCCTTCTCCTTGTCCCCCCTGAGGTAAATGCTAGTTTCTCCAGAGGCAGTTAGGAGGGTAATCATTGCCTAAGGAAAAAAAAAAACACTCTGGTTTTATTTACCATCTGCCCTGAGGAGCAACTCCAAGGACTCCTAACTTCTTGGTGGCAGCAATCAGCTCAGCAGAGGCAGCAATAGCTATCAGGGCTGGATCAGAGGCCAATTTAGGCCTGGAGCTGGAGATCAGGAGGAGGATTTCTGGAGGCCCGGGGCTAGGGCCAGGTGAGCAATCTGGGTCCAGAAGATCAGGAGGAAGCAGTATCAGCAACACCAGAGTCAGCAGCGAGGAGGAACGAAGGACTCAAACAGTTGGAGGAGAGAAGTGGTTTATTTCTTCTTCACCAAAAGTCCTCCTAATAAAAACTGCCTGGTCAGTTGGGAGATCAAGCAACCAGGCAAAAAGTAGTAAAAGAAAAATGCAGCAGCTCCAAAGAGAGTTGGAGTTTGTGAGGGTGGGTGGGGTGGGCAAAAAGCCTTGGCATGAGAAATGTGGCTTAAAAAAAAATTCATCTAGGCTATCTTAAAAATCAGAGAGGTTCTTCTCCAACTAGTGGTCACCATCAATGTAAAAGTTAAAATTAAATCTCAATAATATTATATTTTAAGAGATTTATTAATGATCATTAGAAATCAAGGAATAAAGAAGATACAAAATAAAGACCACGTATCCATGGCTGGTTAGCCATTGTTTAGTCAACCCCACTCACCACCATCAATGCTGATTCTACATCAGAGACAGGGAGTCTCCAAAGCCCATGCCCTTTATCCTCTGTCTACAGCAAGTATGTAATGACAGGAAATCAGTGGGCTCTTGGGATATCTGGTTCTTTTTTTAGGGTAGCAGATTTTCCATCATACCCACCATTTCTCCTTTCCTTCTCCTTCCTCATCCTCTGTTATAATCATAACTCTACCAATCCCTGTGGGATTAATGAGAATTTGCACCAAGACAGAGGACTTGTTTTGAGGTTTGAGGAAGGGGTTGTTTGACAATGTCAGACACTGGACTCCACCATGCCAGACTGCTACAGGTACCTTAGTTCAACTGCCATTTTGGCTCTCCTATCGCTGAGACTGAAAGTAAAATCACACCAGGGAATCATATCCCCCTTTTACCTCAGAATATAGCCCCTTTTCCTCTTCATAGTGCAGAAATTTTCTGTAGTCCTGGATGTTGGTGGGTAAAATATAGCATTACTGCAATTGTCCTACAGACTTGTAGGACATAAATCAATTTAATTGGTCTCTGATTCAAGGACCTGTTATGGGCTTATTTTCTCTAACTCAGAATTTTATATATACATAGATTTTTCCCCAAAATTTAATTTTTTCTCTTCTATTTGGGTTTATGTTTTTGGTTTTTCTTTTGAGAGTTGATTCATATACCCCAATATTGCATAATTTTCATAAAATCTAAGATTTCAAATTTTATGAGAGAAATTTCAGGAAAAGAAGCTCCCTAATTCCCTGAATCAAGAAAGAAAACTGTTTGGAGAAGGCTCCATAAAGAAGCCTACAGAAACCACACATCACATCAGAAGATCTAGAATGAACTTTGGATATAACTAATTGAACTGAAGGGGATTGAACACATTTATTTTAAATGTAAACTCTTATGCCAGTGGGGACTGCCCTCTAACTGGCTTTTTGTCAATGTGCCTATCAATCACTGGTTTTGCTCTCTTCCACTTTTATTTCCCTCTTATCTCCAACTATTGTAATTTTCTCTTATCTTTAGAGATGTATGCTGGGTATTTGAAGTGATTCATTGGGGAAACTATGGGAGATTTCAGCATGCTTGTCTCCCAATAAAATCACAGGGGGAACTGAGAATGGAATTTTTATTCCCTTTGTCTATTTTAAGTTAATCAATCAAGAACTTAAAGTATCCCTACTTAACACTTTGTATGTCACTAAGAAAAAAGGTTCACCTCCTAAAAGACCACAAGCATCCCTCCCCCCACACACTAGGGCTAGGCAAATTGATTGATTGATCACAGCTAGGCTGTGATTGATTCCTGAGATGTGATGAGGAGAGCTGATGGCTAGAGAAAACAGTATATAAGTGGGAGCCTGAGAGAGATTCAGATGTTCATTTAGCTATTCATTCTTGGAGACTTGGCTTCTTTGGTGGCCTCTAACCTAGAGAGGATGAGCTCTGATGGTATTGTAATAGGTGAGTTAAAAGAAGGGTTCAAAACTAACTAACTAACTATATATATATATATATATATATATATATATATATATATATATACATATAATAACAGGTTTATTTAGGGAAAGGGAGAAGGGAAAGGGAATCAGGGAGTAACTAACTTCTAACCTAATACAGAGATTAAAACCCTTATAACATAACTATAACTTATAAGTAACTCCTTAAATTATTAATTAAGATTGGGGAGGGTTTGGTAGGGGCAAGACAAGGGCCAAAAAAATCTCACAACATAGGAGTCCTCTTTGAGTCAAGCAATAGTCCCAGCAAGAAGTCACCGGCAAGAGCTCTGTAGAAATCCACTCCTCAGTAGCAGTAGCAGCAGGGACAGGCAGGATATCAAGAAAAGCCACAGTAGAGGGAATCACTGACTCTCTGGGTGCACCCCAGAAATACCAAACAGAAAACCCTCTGGGCTCTCTTCTGACTCTTAGGGAAAAGCAACAGCTTCTCCCTCTTCCAGAGGAGTAAACCAACTGCTCCCAGAAGCTGTCTGTGTGTTCTGTTTTTTTCAGCTCCTGAGTGTTCTGGAATGTTGGTCTGCAGGGTTTCTTGCTTTCAGTTTGCTCCTGGTTAAAATACCTAACAACAGTATTCTTGGAGGTCATGACCTTGTGTGCCCTGTGAGATTTAAAATAGTGAAGCCCATAAACTGTAGTGAGTTAAAATGGTGGAAGATATAAATTGTGATATATATATAAGAGAGGGTGCGTAAATTTGACTGCAGAAAATATGTTTCACTACAGTGTCTTGGTTTTTAAATCAAATATAAGGTGGTCGCCAGGGAAATATTCCCAATTATTCAAATACCCAAGTCAATTGGGTTTTATAGAGATTTTAATTAATAATATAATGAGGAATTAGAGAAAGAGAGAAAGATTAGGAAAGGAATAATTATGAAGGGCCTCAAGCCAATATGACCTAGACCTGAGTCTTAAGAGAGAGAATCAATCAGTCAGTCTTTTAACACTCACCACAAGGTCTGCCTAAGCAAGGATTCTAGTGACACCAGGCCAGCTTCATCTCAGCTGACTTCACCAGAGAGAGTTCCAAAGGGCCTCTCTCCAGAGCCTCCAGAGGGATAGAGTCCCCTCAGAGGAGCTCCAGAGAGATCTCCTTAGAGATTTTCCTCCAAGAGCTTCCCTTCTCCAGAGCCTCTCTCAAGAGATTCTTCCCAAGTGATCCTCATCAGAGATCCTCCAAAAGGATTTCTTCCAAAAGGATCCTCCTCAAGAGATTCTGCTTTTTCTTATATAGGGGTTTTTCTCCCATGTCACCTCCCCTAAGTCCCTATATCTACCAATCACTGTAGATGTTTTCCAAAAGACAGCCCATTTTTAATTCACAGCTGAGTAGATTAATCTCTTTAGTAAGTCAGAAAAAAATGCTGTTGTGTCGACTAATTTCATTAAGAGAAAACCTCTGAGTAAGTTTTCACCTTTTAGGTCTAAGTAGTTTATAAGTTGCCCCACCTTTATAGGCACTTAGCATCCTATTGTATCAAATCATGGCTCAAAGAACTCCTTTCCTTTATAAGTTTGGTTTTCAAGTACTTTCATTGTTTAGCAAGGAGTTTTCTGCCCTAAAGCATTCTTAAGTACAGGTGGAGTAGAGGTCCTCCCATAGCAAGGAGTTTTCTCCCCTAAAGCAGTCCCAAGTAGGGATGGGGTAGAGATCCTCCCATAGCAAGGAGTTTTCACATTCAAGTAGAGTTCTCACTATCTGGTAGGGAATTATTTCAAGTAGGGAATTGGAGGATTCCTCAATGTGGAGTAAAATTTTTAACATTCATAAGTCTGTGAAATTTTAAGGTTTACAGCACTGAAGGTTCTCAGTGATTTTTCAGCATCTTTGACTCTAGATTTTGGCTTCCTGATCTAGACTTTGGATTCTGGTGAGATTCAAATTCAGATTCCCCTTCACAGTCTGGAAGCACTAGGATTAGGATTTAGGGTATAGCTAGATGATATTTTCAACCTCCTTCCTTTATTTCCCACTTTAATATTTCTTACTATCACTAGTAGTTAGCTGTAAATAAAGCTACTAAAAGTCTACTGACTCATACTTTAACATTAATATTTACAAATGGCAAACACAACAATTATTTATTATTTTTCTCAAACCAAATTTTTAACTATTACAGATCTGAGATACAACACCAGATACATCACCAAGGCAGAAGGAGATCCCAGGAATCTTTGAAGTATCTCTGATTACAGAAATGACTGCCATCTGACAGCAATCTTGTCCTTTGCCCAATTCTGGGCAAGTTCTGTCCTGCTCCAAAACAGGTAGGAGCAACAAGGCTCATTGAAAGTGCTTCTTGAATAAAAAATTATTTCCTAAAACATATCTATACAATTCTGAGTATAGTCTAGTCTTTAGAGTTTAAGTTTTCAGTGGGATATCCAGAACAGGAATCTCAAACCAATGGGATCAAGCTGTTGTGGAAAGTAAAATTGAGACTGAGGAATCACCATTTAGAATGTTGCTGGGAGGGGGAGTGGCAGTTGGAGCAGCATAAGGAGTTTGTGGGAGTGAGAGCAGAGAACTTTGCCCTCGAACTTGTGAAAGACAGGAGCTAGGATCAAAGCTGAAGAGCCCAAACTGTGGTGACAGAGCCTTGCCTCTATTTGCCTTGTCCTGAAGACAGAAGATTCCTGACATCTTTAGAGAATTGATAAAAGAAAGCAAAGAACAACAACAGCTGTGCTAAAGGATATTGAACCCTTGAACTTCACAGGATCACCCCCAAGACCCATCAGATCCCTTGACCTTCCCAAGAAGGACACTTGACATCTGTTTAGAGTAGGATAGTGATAGTGATTAGATAGGAAGGAGAAAGAGGTGCTGAAGCCTGAAACACTTGAAGAAGGCTGAAGAAGGAAAAGACAACCTGTAGGGTCTCCTATTCCCACAAACCTATCCCCTTCCCCTTCCTTTTCATTACTTGAACTATTAAAGAACTTTGTTTGAAGAAACTCACAGTCAGATTCAAATCATAGCAGTTTAGAAGAAAGAGAGGGTGTTGGGCTAGGCTAGCTATTGTATTAGGTGTCTCTTTTGTTGGGTGGTTTATGGTAATATGGGATTGCTGAGCAAGCACACTTTGCAATATGGAAGTGAGGAGTCATACCCCGGTGTCCCTCCTGCCCTCCCACCAACTTCCATTGGTCTCTTTGGTTGGAGTCAACCTGGGATTCAGAATGAGTAAATTGACTGAAAATCTGACAGATAACTCTCTCTAAAATTGTTAGAAACAGGGGTTTATATTAAGGAAGGAGAGGAAAAGGAGGTTGGATAGGACAGAGGGGTTAGGATTTCCCTGATCTAGAGTAAATCTTAAAATGAGTAAATAAAATTATATAGTCTAATAAGAGGGATGTTGTTAATGGTTTCAAAGGTCTTCAGAGTGAAATTACAGGTATTTCAGAGAGAAAATCAATAACCAACAGACAAAGAAATATCCTCAGTCCTTTCTCCTCAAGTGTCAGGAAAAAGAGTCCTCAGCAGCAGTTTGGGTTCCTCTGTTTAACTGCTTTTTCCAGGTCCCATTCTCCCCTGGAATTTTCCTTAATGGACAGGTCTCCAAGCTTCCATTCAGTGCATCTGTTTCTCCAGGTTTTCTGCAGTATTACTCTCTCACACCTGTTAGCCTTGGCTAAACAACATGGAGCCAACAGGGTCAGTGAGCCTGCCTAACAAATAGGCTTCTAGGGGCTCAGGAACCAGCCAAGTCCTGAGGGCAAGAGAACTCCATAATTCTCAGAAGGCACAGCCCTGTTCATCCTTGCCACAACATCCGCTCAGAGGTATCTCTCTCATGGGTTTGAAGTTTAAGGAAAAGGGAGAATGACACAGATAATCTCTCAGCCCATTATTATCTCTCCTCTACCTCACCAGCCCTCCATATCCCTTCTGTCCCTTAACCTCCTCCATTCCCTGTTACAACCCATCCATTATCCCTTTTATTATCCTTACACTGTTTAGTCCCTCTGAGTCTGCAGAACCACTCCCAGAAGGAGTGATGGAATTGAATTGAATAATAGTGATTGAAGACTGAATCCAGCAGCAGTTTACTGAAACTCAGCCATGCATAAGGTAACAGACTCAAATCTGTGTCAGAAACCTGCAGAGCTCAAGGCAGTGGGATAGGAGGGGGAACAGAAAACAGACTTTTCCCTGGATAATACCACTGTTCAAGCACTGAAAACTTGCAGGCCACCAGAAAGAGCTGTGAAAGAGGGATATAAAAAGACAAAAGTCAGATATACACCTCCCCCTCCCAAAAAAGAGAATCTAGAACCCTGAATAGACATGAAGTCCAAAGTTAAGAAACAGGATGGAAGAATGAGCAAATGAAGAAAGAATCCAACCATAAAGTTACTATGGTGAGTGGGATGTTCAGGACATAAACATCAAAGGCTTGGAAATACCTACCAGCAAAATTTCAAAGGAAAATGTACATAGGACATAAACCCAATAAGAATGAACAAAAGAGCTAAAGAAAGAGTTAAATATGTTTAACCAAATAAAACTTATGGAAGAAAGATATGAAAAGAGAATTAAGAGCTAGGTAAAAGACATACAAAACTTTACTGATGAAAACAATACCTTCAAAATTAAAATTGCCCAAATGGAAGCAACTTATTCTGTGAGACATCAAAAAATAATCAAACAAAATTTAAAAACTGAAAAAAAAGAAATATAATACATCTCATAGGAAAAATAACTGATCTGGAAACTAGATTGAGTAGAGATAGTCTACCAGAAAGCAGTGGGCAAAAAAGGAGCAGAGATAAAATGTCCTCAACTCCTTAAGATATCCCACTCTCATACCCAAGGTGTTCCATATTCCCTCTCCTCTCCTTTGACACTGCCATCATTCTAGGGCAGGTTCTCATTATCGCATGCTTGGATTATTGTAAAAGCCTGCTGGGGAGTCTTCTTGCCTCTCCTAGCTTTGCTCTTTCATGATGGCTTTTCTCTTTCCCGTTTATAAAAAGAATAAAATGAAACCCACTTAAGTTCCCAGCAAGCCAGAGATCAATCAGAGAACAGCAAAGCCAATATGATTTGGAACTGAGATCTCCTGATACTTCATTCAGTACTTTCCCCATATCAGTTTGAAAACTGAAGGTTTCATTTTCCCCTAGCTGAAAGAAAATCGGTTCTATATTTTATTTTCAAGAACAATGAATGTCCACTAGATGCAGAGTAAACTAAGTAATAGGGGCTTATTTCAATGTCTCTGGGCCAAAGCATTCAAGTGCACTTGAACAAAAGCAAGAATATACTATTGGTGAATTTCTGAGAGGGAATTCCTGAAAAACCCAAGGAAGATGGTCTCCACTACAATGTCTACTAGACAGAAGACCAGATAACATCAGATCCAAATTGAAAGGTAAAGAAATGTAATAGGGCGACAAGAAAACCTAATGCTTGTAATAGCTTTAGATTTCTATTATATAGATTTGGTTTGTGTCAGTTTAATGGTTTAAATTTAAGATCTCCTTAGAGGACACATCTAACTGGCAGCTTTCTGGTCCATTAAAATCGACCAATAAGATGTAGTCTGTCTCAATAAGGATGTTGGTTTGGAAAGTCCTATGTTGCATGTATAGCCCTTAATTTAAAATGCAAGTTGTGTGGAATCTTCTCCTCATTGATGGAGTTGTGGACAGAGTGGGTGAGAGAAAAAAAGAGAGATCTGGGTTCTTCTGGCTTCTAGCTTTGAAAGAGAAGATGTGACATGCCAACCTCTCTTCATGTCACTAAAGGGAGAGAAAAACTCTGGCAGAGGAACTTCCAATCTCTGTCATATTCTTATCCCCAGTTTGCCACACTAGAGACCATGGAGAATTCTCATTAGGAGTGGGATCAAAGACACAAACACTCTCTCTCTCTCTCTCTCTCTCTCTCTCTCTCTCTCTCACACACACACACACACACACACACACACACACACACACACACACACACACACACACTTTCTCTCTATCTCTATTTCCCTCTCTCCCTCTTTTCCCTCCCTCCTCTCTCTCTGTCTCTCTATCTCTTCTCTCTCAAAATGAGTTACCCTGCTCATGATGGAAGAGTTCCTTGATCTGTATTGACTCATATATTATTATTTGTATGCTTTCTCTGATTTCTGTTTTGCCATTGAATTAGATAAATGTGTATCTTTGTTATTTCTTCTGTTGTAGTACTAGAATTTGGTGGGAAGCCAACACCCCTGCTCTCTTAGGAAAACAGAGTGACCAGCCTCTGGCCCCAATCTCCTACTTCCTCTCCTTGCAGGAATCAAAGTCTTCCTTGGAGAAATGTGGGGAAAGATGTCAGTGTGGTCTACTCTTGCCTCCTGGTGAGCTACATCTAGACAGACTCAAGTGGAAATACATAATCTATATGAACAAAACAAAAACAACACATTTCCCCCATGACATGTGTTAGGTGCAATATTTGTGGGGTCCTGGGCAGCTGAGGACTGTCATATGCAACAGGACTTTGTCAATGCAATCAAAACAGAATAAAGGTAGTTGAGTTCAGTTTTTATACAGTGTGCTGCAGAAGAAGGGCAATTAAGCTGAGTGTGGTATGTTTAGTCTTCAGTACAATGGGAAGTCATTCATTCAGGCAAAACAATCACATAAGAAGCTGGTTTTTCTTCTATAATTTATAAAGATAGGTAGGATTATTTGTACACTCCTATACATGTAGATAGATACACATAAAAAGTCACTGTAATGACCCAAACCTGAACTGACCCTGAATTTCTAATACTGATCACTCAAGGGAAATGGAACGTGTTTCATAAGAGTGGTATAAAAGTTCATCTCATGTCTTCTCAAAATCATTGCAAGGTATATTTTCAGACTGAAAAACAGGAAAGCCTACTCTTACTATATTCTACTATGGTGTCCAGTAGAAGCCAGATAGATAGTCAACAAAAAGATACCAATTTCAAGAAATATATTATTTATTATTAATAATTTCACATTAAAAAATATAACTTATAATTATAAGGCAACAAAATTTACTCCAAAGCATATGAAATGAAATTATTACACATGGTTGGCTTGGGGGCTAGGGTGGACTTTAAGAATTCATTTATGAGATCATGGTGGAAAAATGGAGCCAAAGGTAATTCAGCAGCCTGTGAAACTGGGAGAAAGAGATAGAATGTGCCTGACCTGAATACATACTTAATTCCTCTCCTAGGCAGTGAGGAACACAGAAGGAAGCTAATATCAAGATTTCTACATTGAAAATAAAGGACTTGAATGTCCTTCCAGTTTTAAATCCATGATCCTATCATCTTAAAAGCCATAAAATTTGAAATGATAATCAAATACAGAACTCCATTTAGACAAAAATCTTCCCTCATTTGTACTGTCCAACTGAAACAGATCTGTTCTGAAGTTCTGAATTTTCTGGAAATGTAATCAAGGTTGAAGAAGATGTTCCAGTTCTCAGGAAGGGAAGACTGATATTTGCTTCACTTTCTAAAATGAGAAAGAAATCAATGGTGAGATGCTGGGTATCAGTGAGTTAGATGAGGCATCCCCCTTGCCCTTCCTATGAGTAACATCTTTTTCTTCCAATTCAAAACTGTCATTAAATCTATTATTCCAGTGATGGACAATTGTAGGGTGCAGTAAGACCTCATTTTGTGGAGGGAGAAATGGGCATGAGAAGGGGGTCACAGCTAATGAATCCTAAGTGAAGATGAGAACAGAAAGCAGGAGCTCTATTTCTTCAGCAAGCTTAACAGCCTCATTCCTCTTCACTAGTTTTCTAGAGGGATCTCCCTACATCATTCCCATCCCCACCCCTTAAATGTCTAGACTACACTGATCAATAAAATGTTGCACTAAATCCAAAGAACTAGACATATTGGGGGATGATGGGGTATAAACAGATTTTCTCCTGCCTGATATTAAGTCAGCCTTATCATTACCATGTAATTTCAGAGGTGCCAAGAAGCTCCACACATGTAAATAAATTTCCTCCATCTCCCCAAGGTATACCTCCAAAATTGGCTAAAGTATTATGATTAGTCTTTTGTTCAGATTTTTTGGATATTGGATGAAATACAAATTCCCCCAAATAGCTTATCTATGAATTTAAATTTATCTAAAAGTTATACTTTATTGTGAATCCATTTCATAATAAGGTCTTTTCTTAGAAAGTAGGGATTTTTTCTCATAAGTCCTTGAAGGCACAAGTTTTGCTACCTGAGGAGTTATTATTTACTGTGGAAAACTTTATAGAGCAAAAAATGGAGGAAAGCACCAAAGACAGTTTTTCCATTCAACATGTTGCCCATAGCTGTCATTGTATAGCTAACCAGTTACTGCTATCTAATGATCCCTTCTTTTAGACCTCCATGACATTCAGGCATGTCAAGTCAACAAGCAGATTCCTTATTACTCTTATCTAAGCTAGAGCTGAAGAGGAAAGTTATCCATGAAATTGCTTTGTATATCATTATTACTCCTGTGCCTGAGAGAACAATACCACTTGGAACAAGATAGCAGTGAGTATAAGAGGGAAACATGCTTAGTGAGAAGTTGGAGGGTTTGGAAGGTCCTGACTCTGGAGAAAGAAATGAGAAAATAAGAAGTCCAAACTACAAGACACAGGAAGAGGCAAAGGCAGACTCTAAGTTCATTCCTCTTTTGACTGCCCAATGACTGTTTTGGTAATAAAATAAAATCAAACAAGATAAATCAGTGAGGACTTTTAAGCACTTACTCTGTGCCAGACACTGAGCTAGACATTAGGGTTATGAAAACAAATCATAAGGACTGAAATTAAAATTTCCTATAGTATCCATGACAAATTTTTGTGTTCAGTCAGTATTGGGGCTTCCTTCTTTACTCCCTCTAATTGTGATGTCCTGGAGCTCCCAGATCCCTTTAGAGCACACAGGGAAGGAACTACACTTTCCATGCCTTCCACAAAATGAATTGCTCAGTGATGGGTAAGCCATCCACAGTGGAAAGAAAAGAGGAGGTACTTGAAGAGATCCAAGGTCCTTACCTGGTTAAGTTGTTGACTTTTACATTTAATAGCACGAAATGCAGTCTGGAAAGAAGAAAATGAAATAGATCAGATTTAAACAGTCCACAGAACCTACTAGAATGTGATTCTAGTATGAATTCCTCAGTTTCCAGTACCATGAACAGTTAGAGTTGACTCCTGGAGAGAAAAGGACAGTAGAGGAACTGACTGCACAGTATTAACAGAATAACTGACTAAGTGTTGCTGAGCCATAACATAAAGGTTGAGAGAAGGAAACAAAATTTAGTTGGAGGAGGCCAATGATACCATGATCAGCAGAGATGATGGTTGAAACTAATTGAATTAGACATGAACACTGCTTTATAAAATCTGATAGAAGAGCCCCAGTATTGCCAGGTACCTATAGAAAACGGAACCGTAAAGATCAATGATGAACTGGAATGGGAAGATGTCTTGTTTGCAATGATCTTGTTTATTTGTATGTTTTAGAAACTATGTATGCTCATTTAAAAAAATCTGGATTCTTCATTTAAATGTAATCAGAGCATTGTTATTATATTGTTTATAAATTTGATTCAAATAAAAACTGAATTATTGACTGGGAAAATCTATCTAAGGAACTAATAAATCATCAGAAAGATGGTGGTTTAAATATTATAAAGATAAGGCAATGAGACTACACATGGCATCATGTCTTTTAGACACTCTAGGATCCTTAATAAAGACTTCTATGAATTGGCAGAAAATGAAAATAGAGCCAAAAGAACAATTTACACAATGACAAAGAAGAATGTAAAATAAAACCAAGCAGAGATTTCAGAAACTAAACAACTCCTGACTTCATGAATTTGGCAACTTCAGGTGATTAAAAGTCAAGAGAGTGATTCCCTTTAGGCAGACAAATGGTTGACTAAAGGGGTAAAACAGCATATTTTCATAGGTATTGTCAATATATATTGAGTAGCTCTGCTTAATTTTTATTCTTTGTTCCTGGGGAATGTCTTACTGGGAACAAGATTTGGGGAATCATTATGAAGCCAGAGGAGACATGCTTTTTAAGCATCAATAAAAGATTTCCAAAACAAAGCTTCTTTATGAAGTTATAGACTCATTAAAACTATACAATTTAGTCATCATTTCTATAATTCTCCATTGTAGACTATAATTGAATATACTTTCATTATAAATGGAAAAAATAAAACCAGTAGAAATAATACAATGATCCCTTAAAGTTGAAATAGAAAAGACAGCTGACTGGCACAAGAGTTACAATGCTAATCCTGGAGTCAGGAGGACCTGGGTTCAAACATGGCCTTAGACATTTCCTATATGTATGAGCCTAGGCAAGTCACTTCATACTATTTGCCTAGGTCTTGTCCTTTGTCTTAGAATTGTTACTAAGAGAGAAATTAAGGATTGGGTTGTTTTTTAATGAGAGAAAGACCATGATTTGCCAAGACAGAGTATGGCTCTGAAAAGCTCAGATTTGGGGAAATTTCTAAGTTGGTATTTCAAAGCATCATAACAGGAAAGAAGGCTGGATTCTGTCTCCTCCTGACATCCAAGAGTAGATGTCCAAAAATAAGAAGAATCTAAGTCAAGAACAGTCCAGACATGAAATTACTAAGGCTGGCTTTCATGCATGAGTAATGAGTTCCCCAGCAGGCATTCACCCAGGATCTCTCACTGCTAACAGTGGAAAGATCTGAATAAATGGCATGGTTGGAAAGATCAAAAGACATGAAGATATTGTGAAAAAACTTCAGCTTTTATTATAAGGCAGATAAGGAAAGGGAAGAAAACTGAAAAAGACCTAAAAACTTGAAGTTAGAATTTGAAGATTGGAGATAAATATTAATTTTCTCTTTTCCATCTTATGTAAAGCAATTTTAAAGAAAATGGTGCCATGAAGAAAAGGGGTGAGTTAACTTACCATAACCAGAGCATGGTCTAGTGGGTTTGTAACCATAGTTGTACTGCACTGAAAGAGAAAAGTTGAAAGAGAAAATGAGCCCATCCCTGTCATGAAACCTTCTGGCCTGCTGATAACACTGGGAAGCTTTATTGGAGGAGCAAGAAGTAGTATTGATCTGAGACTGAAAATGGATCCAGAACTGGGTCTTGGCTGTGTGACCCTGGGCAAGTCACATAACCCCTTGGCCTGAGCCCTTGATGATTTTCTATCTTAGAACTGATACTGGCAGAAGGCAAGAGTTAAAGAAAAAAAAAGAAAAAAGATCCAGAGCAGTATGAGGGGTGAGACTGGGAAATTCTGGAAATTAACTGAGAGGTAGGACAATCAGACTATTAGAATATTGAATGGTCATCCTCATTTGCTATCAATGTGGAAAATTAAAATATAGGGGTTTTTCTGGAGAGGATAGAACATTCCATTGATCCTTATAAAATTCAGACTAGTCTCTGCTATGCCCAGAAAAACCTTCATATTTCCATACTTTCTCATTACCTGAGCATTAATCATTTCAAGGAACTACAAGAACCCATATATATGTCTCTGTGTATCTCCCTCTCTGTCTCTGTCTCTGAGTGTCTCATTCTCTGTATCTAATTCTGACTTTCTGTCTCTCTGTCTTTGTGTGTATGTGTGTCTCTCTCTCTATGGGTATCCCTCTCTATCTCTCATTCTGTCTCTCTGTCTCTATTTTTCTCTTTCTCCTGTCTCCCTTTCTCGTTCTATTTCTCTTTCTGTTTCTTTCTCTCTCTCTCTCTCTCTTTCTCTCTCGCTCTCTCGCTCTCTCTCTCAGATTTGAAGGAGAATACAGAGTAGACATGGTGGATGAGAGGTTTCACTGGAAAGAGTGGAAAGGTCAGAACTTAGAATAGAAAATAGAAAAAGATAGGCATATATGAAAAATAAAGACAATTTATAGAAATCAAACAGTATAAAGAAAAGGCTTGGAAATACTATAAAAGAACTTAAACTCTTACTGTAGAATAGAAAAAGAGAGATAAAAACTGCCGAAGGCCTAGAAACCTTAGTTAGAAACCAAATACTAGAAGTGAGTCTTACACCTTTCTTGTCCATTATAGGTAAGTCAGTCTGAAGAAAAATAAAGTTAAAAAGAAAGTCCAAATTAACTTACTTTTGTTATAATCATCCTCAATCTGTCTTCCATAGTAATCTGAGAAAAAATAATTGAAAGGCAAAATAAGGCTATTTCTGTTTTTAATCCTTTTATATCCATGATCACCCTGAAAGGTTATATTGGAGGAAATACTTGTGACCTGAGATTGAAAATGGATTGAGAATGGCACAGACAGGCAGGAAAATTCTCAAAACTGAGAAGGGTGACGTGTCTGAAAATGTCTAAAGTCAAATCTCAGAGTTAAGGCTAGAGGAGAAAACTCCAGGGATCACACAAGGATATAATTTTACCTACAATACGTAAAAAACTAGAAGATTCAGGGGTTGAAATTTCCCTAGATTATTTCTAGATCACCACACCAGATATTGGATAGGGGAAATAACACTCCAGGGGCTAATCTCTAAATTAAGACTGGAGGGGATAATCTCGGTGACCAATGAAAGATGCAAGGTGGACAATCTGGTGGATCCTTGTGAAAGGGGGCCTATCAGGACTGGTCAGTTGGCAATAAGCTATGTTTTCTGAAGCTCAGAAGGCAGGTATATCCATGGCACAAAAAAAAGGCAAACTAAAAATTCAGATGCCAAAATTTTCTTAGTTTTTTTATTTTTATTTTTGTTTTTGTTTTTTACCAGAAAATCCATGTAGAACAAAGTCTAAGACCAACATACCTCTCATGCTGAATGGGGACACTATAGAGTTCAATGTCCTAAGCCTTATTTTGAAGACTTAATCTGGCAATTGCTTCTCTGCATGAATATGGCCAGCAATGGACATCAGGGAAATGGGCCATGGACAAAAACAGTAGGGAATATGGATTGGCTATCATAAACTTTGACCTAACATGGATCTGGAAAGTTCTAATTTGGAAAGTTTCTAGATGGGGCACCTAATGCTTTTTAATCATTGCCAAGGCTGGTCTCTGCCTTTTTCTAACAGCAGAAGAAACTTAAATCATTCCTGTCTTTTGGGACCCTTAATCTGAAGAAAAGTTTCTGTAATTAAAAAGGAATAGGCTAACTTACCATATTGGTTGTAATCATTTGAGTTGATGTATTGGTCTGTGGGAAAAAATTCAAAGAGAAATTAAGTATATTTCTGAATATAGCCAGCAATGGTCATCAGGGAAAAGTGTACATGACAAAAACAGTAGGGAACATGGAATAACTATCATAAACTTTGACCTAACATGGATCTGCAAAGGTGAATTTGGAAAATTTCTAAGGAGGACCCTGATGCATTATAATTGTTGACAAGAATGGTCTCTGCCTTCTTCTAACAGCAGAGGAAACTTAAATCATTCCTGTCGTTTGGGACCCTTAATCTGAAGAAAAATTTCTGTAATTAAAAAGGAATAGGCTAACTTACCATATTGGTTGTAATCATTTGAGTTGATGTATTGGTCTGTGGGAAAAAATTCAAAGAGAAATTAAGTATATTTCTGAATATAGCCAGCAATGGTCATCAGGGAAAAGTGTGCATGACAAAAACATGGAATAACTATCATAAACTTTGACCTAACATGGATCTGCAAAGGTGAATTTGGAAAATTTCTAAGGAGGACCCTGATGCATTATAATTGTTGTCAAGAATGGTCTCTGCCTTCTTCTAACAGCAGAGGAAACTTAAATCATTCCTGTCTTTTGGGTCACTTAATATGAAGAAAAGTATTTCTGTAATTAAAAAAGGAATAGTCTAACTTACCATCAGGGCTGTAATAATCTGAGTTGTATGGCACATAATCGACTGTGGGAAGCAATTAGAAGAGAAAATTAGTCCATTATAGTCACTGACATGTTTTACCCTCCCAGTAACACTGCAGGGATAATGGATGGGCACGTAAACAACAAGAAGACTCATGTGTCAGGGAAGTGAAAAAGTGTCCAGCTAGCTGGGTGACCCTGGGCAAGTCATTTAGCCCCAATGGCCTAGTCCATACCACTCTTCTGACTTAGACCTGATATTGAGTGTTGATTTTGAGAGAGAAGATAAGAGTTTAAAAAAAGAAGAACAACAAGAAAAGTATCCAGAATGGCATCTGGAAAGCCAAGGTAATCCTGAAAAGGAAGTAGAAGCCGATGGAAACAGATGACCCAGGGGAATTTCCTGAGGTAAAATCTCAGAGATAAAAGAGAAGGGGAAAACCCCTGTGACAATAAAAGGACACAAGGTGCAAGACTGTTGTATAATGGAGAGCTCTGGTTTTAGAATGCAGACTGGAAAAAGAATATTTGAAAAATAAGAGGCATTTGTAGTAGTCAAATGTGATTAAAACAAGGGCAGGAAATATAATAAAAGGATTTAAGTTCTTCCTGTGTATCTGCAAAAGAGGAGGAAAAAACCTATATCATGGCTATGAAATAGGACAGAAGATTGGAATCTTTAGCTTTTCCTGACCATTTATTAGTAATTGGAGTTTTAAAAAAATTCCCGAGTGAAAGAAGGGGCAATTTCACTTACTGTAATTTTCATTCTGTATCTGCATTGGTACTTCTTCCTCTGCAGGGGGAAAAAAAAGATCAGAGAATATAAATCCATTTCTGTCATGAACTGTTCTGGTTTCTTGGGAATGGGGGTGAGGCTTCAGAAGAACAGACTAGAAATTAAAAGGGGATCCAGAATGCTATGTGGAGGGGCAGGAACATTCTGGAAACCAGAGAGCAGCCTATAACATGGAGGACCTAGACAAGATCTAGAAATATTCTAAGCCCTTACTATGGGTAACCTGGGGAAGAAGAAGAAAATGTGAACAAAAACAATCAGTTAGACTTGCAAGGACTGGAGCTAAGAGCCTCAAGCCATTCTTGTCCAATTACAAGTCAGTCAATCTTAAGAAAAAATATTTGAATAAGAAAAGAATCAGGTTAACTTACCATCACAGTCAGTCACAACATGTGCTTTTCCTTGATCGTCCCATGTCACTGGGAAAAAAATTGGAATACACAGTCATTCCTGTCATTGCCACTTATGACCTCCTGGTGAGACAGGGTGCCATCCCAAAGAACAAGAGCTGTTATTCTATGATGGAAAAACCATCTAGCAGGGCATGAATAGAGAGCCGGGGAATTTCATCATGTCAGTAGTAGATGGAGGGATTGTTTATACAAAGGAGTTTCCTCAGTTCTCCTCATATGATTAGAGTAAGGGGGGAAACCCAGACATCTAGCAAGAAACAAAGGTCACAGAGTAGGTAGATCTAGGTGAGACAAATCAGTTGCATTGTATGCTACCATAAATGGAAAAGACCCAAGTCTAAGAAAACAAGACAACTTACCTTTTTGTATCCACTTCATCAGATCCTGCTCATCTTGTGTAGTTTCAGCTGGTGCTAGATAAGGAAAAAGAATGCAGGAATGATGTCATGATGGACAGGAAGTGAAATAACGCCAAGAAATGGCTCTTTCTTAGTCTTTACAAAAGTGTAAGAAGGAAGGGGTCGATACAAACATTCCTCCAAGAATCTTTTGGGACCTTTTGGGACAGAGGTCTCATTCACTGTTAGTCTATGTCTGTCCTTCCACGGGACATAAGGAGAGCTGACCCTGAGTGAATCTAGAGGAGACAAAAGCTCCATCACACTCTTTAGAGATGTTTTCTGCCACCTCTCTATTCACCCCTTTCAGGATTTTTGTCTGAGAGAGGTAAGAATAGAAAATCCAAGAGAAGAAATGATTCTTATTGAACCACCAATATGGTGCTTCATTTTAGAGCCACGGTATAAAACCCACAATCCCACTCCAGATCCAGATGTTAGTATGCAATGTAATTTAAGAGAGATTTAGTCATGTATAAAGAAAGTAGGGGAAAAAATCAAACACATAAGTTACAAGTTCAGGCTAGATGTGCAAGTCCTAGGTCAGGGTTCCAGTAACTACAGAAATAAAGACTGAAGGAAATGTCTGAAAAATAAAGTCCATCTGTAGAAGCATTTACATGTTTACTAGAGGACAGCTAGTGAAGAAGAAAAAAAGTGCAAAGAAAAATCAGAATATAGATTGCAAGGACTAGAGATGAGCCAAAAGGCTTTCCTGGCTATTTACAAATCAGTCATGTCTTTCAATCTCTTTTTCTGCCCCCCCCCTCTCTTTCTCTGTGTGTGTGTGTGTGTGTGTGTGTGTGTGTGTGTGTCTGTCTGTCTGTCTGTCTGTCTGTCTGTCTCTCTTGCTAGGTCCCTGTGTGTGTGTATCTCCCTCTCTGAGGATTTCTACTGAAAAGAAATTTTAAAAAAGTAAAACTTCATGACAACATTAATCTTTCTGGGATCAAGGTGAGACTTGGAGCTGTGGAGGAGGGGGGACTAGATCATAAAGATGAATATAGATTACAGGTCCTAGATGGAAAATATATCTATGGTGATATTTGAAGAGTCACAGAAATTCTGCAAATTGAAAAGCACCCAGGAGAAATGGAAGGCATGCTGAATTATTCTTTTTTTCTATAATTTATATATTTTTAATTTTAAAAATCTTTTTTCCATGTTTACATATTTTATTTTCTTTCACTCTCCTCTTCACTTCCCCCTCCTGGATGCAACAAGCACTTCCACTGGGTTACACAAATGTTATCACTTAAAGCTATTTCTACATTATTCATTTTTGCATTTGGTGAATTTCTGAGTTCTAATCTCCAAGTAGGAACCAAGGGTTAAATTCCAATGGCCATGAAAGAAAAAGTAGGTGGGAGAGTTGATGGACACAGATGAGAGGTAACTGGGAAAACTTTATGTTTTTTTATCCAAGAGGAAAAGACCCTTGGCTGAAAAAAACAGCAACTCACCCTTAGTTACTTGCTTCTTCTCAGGAGCAATAGTCTTTGGCTTACTCTTTGGAACCTCCTGAGTGGTTGTAGCTTCGGGGGGTGCTGAGAAAGCAAAAAAGAAAAAATAGAAATGATTATATATCTGAGCAAAGAACAAAATGACACAAAAGCAATCAGGAGGTATGTTTAAAATCCTCAGAGGAGGGGGCAGCTGGGTGGCTCAGTGGATTGAGAGCCAAGCCTAGAAATGGGAGATCCTGGGTTCAAATCTGACCTCAGACACTTCCCACCTGTGTGACCCTGGGCAAGTCACTTGACCCCCATTGCCTAGCCCTTACCACTCTTC
The DNA here is from genome assembly GCF_027887165.1 of Monodelphis domestica. Classification (NCBI taxonomy): domain Eukaryota; kingdom Metazoa; phylum Chordata; class Mammalia; order Didelphimorphia; family Didelphidae; genus Monodelphis; species Monodelphis domestica. Next base: position 116,688,721 of record NC_077231.1, read on the forward strand.
TGCCTTGGAGCCAATACACAGTATTGACTGAAGGTAAATGTTTAAAGGGAGGATGGAAGGTAAGGGCTTAAAAAAAAATCTTCAGAGGAGCAAAAGTGTTTATCCAATGTGTTCTCTCCTAGATCCTCTGGATCAGAAACCTCATTCCCTGACATCCTGTGTCCCTACCCTGCAAATATGGAGTGCTCACATATAGCCAATACAGAGAGGGCAAAAAACCTTTCAATCACATTCTCAGAATATGGACTTTGCTACATCTCACTTTCCTCTCAGTCCATATTGTCGGTGAGGGTGAAAACAGGAATAGAAAAATCTAAAAAGGAAATTATTTTCTTTGAAATGCACTCTTCATGCTTCCCTTTAGAACCAGTGTAGACAACCCTCAAAGCCAGTATCACCCAACAGTTTCATATGTGATTTGATTTAAATTGAGATTTGGCCATGTAAAAGAAAAAACAGATGAATAATAGCCAAGCTCAATTCAGATGTATAATTTCTAAGTCAAGGTTTTATTTACTGGAGCAACGGAATGAGTCCTTCAGTCAGACTCCCACAGCTTCCCTCTGTCACTTTCCCTCTTTATCCATCTCTTTATCACAATTTGTTGCCATCCCAAGAGTTGGAAGTTCTAAACTTAGAATTGAGACTGGAGTAGATCTTTAAAAAAGAAAGGATATTTATAGAAGTCAAAAGGGATCAAGATAAGACCTGGAAATACCAAAAAAGAATTTTAGCCTGCAGTAGACAAGAGGAAGAAAACAGAGAAGAGCCTGAACATGGAAGACAGACTGCAAGAACTAAGACTTTCCTGGGGGAACTTTTGGGAAGTAAAACCTTAGACTTGTGAGAATTTAAACTCCAGTGACCATGAAAGGAAGGTAGGTGAGAGAGTTGCAGAATTCAGGAGAGACATAGCAGGGGGGAGAAATTTATGTTTAAAAAACAAAAAGAAGAAAAGGAAATTGCCTTTGGCTAAAAAAAAAGAAAAACAAACAACAACCCACCTGTAGTTACTTGTTTAGGGTTAGAAGCAGAAGTCTCTGGTGTCTCTGGCTTGGTTGTAGTCTTGGCTGGTTCTGGAAAACCACAAAGAAAAGGGAAGTGAAACTATGGCTAAACAGAGAATGAAATAACCTAAAAGGAATCAGTAGTGCTGTTGTTTTTAACTCTTACTTCTGTCTTCAAATGTGATTTAATTGCATTTGATATTTAATCATGTTCTAGGAGGCTAGAAAAAGAGGTGAATAAGATCCAAGCCCAATGCTCATGTACAATTTCCAAGTCAAGGTCCCATGTACTAGACCAATGGAATAAGTCCCTCAGCTAAAACCTTGTATACTCTCACTTTCTCTTTCTCTCTCCCTCTCTGTCTCTCTCTCTCCTTCTCCCCCCCTCCCTTGCTTGCTTTCTCTTCCTTTTTTCTTTTTTTCTTTCTTTATCTCTTTCTCTGCCTCTGTTCTCTCCCTATCCATCTATCTGTTCCTGTCTCTCTCTCTCTCATTCCCTGACTTTCCCTTTCTTTATCTCTGTCTCTGTCTCTGTCTCTCTCTGCAAGCAGAGAGAGGCCTAAATTTGAAATGGAGGCTAGAATGTGGATATTTGAAAAGTAATGAACATTTATGGAAGTCAAAAGGTATTAAGACAAGGAATTCTGAAAATAATATGGAAAAAGGTTGCCTTTAGCGAGGGATATCTAGGGAAGAGGAACAAAAATGAGAAGGGCCTAAAAATTGATGTTAGATTACAAGGACCAGCAAGAAGAGTCTCAAGCCTGTTTGGGCCATTCAGAAGTCGGTCATTCTCATGAAAAGCATTAAATGATGAAAAGGCCAAGGAGACCTACTGCCATGATACATGACACCATGTTTCCTACTGAGATTGGGGGATTTTGATGGAAAAAAATTCAAATGAAGGACAAACTCATGCCTGTCATTGACTTTTCACACTTCAGGATAAGGCTGGGGAACTATACTAGATGATGGGAAAGGGTTAAAGGTCTGGGTACAAAATGTATTACGGTAGCATATATAAAATGAAGGAAGTTCTGGAAATTGAGGAGCCCCTGGGGGAAGCAGGAGACTTGGGGAACTTTCCTGTGGTCTAATCTCATAATTGAACCTGGTTGTTAAATGTCATCTACCATGAAAGAAAGGTAGATGGGAGTGTTGGTGGACTCCAATGAGAGGTAGCTGAGAAAAAGGTATGGTTTTTTTTTTTTTTGGTTGTTTGTTTGGTTTTTTTAAGAGAGAGAGAGAAAAGGACCCTTGGCTGAGGAAACAACAATTCAGCGTCATTTTCTTTTGGATAGTCATCATCCAAATTCTCAGAATCTGCCTTTTCTGGCTTGGATGGAGTTTTGGAGGGCTCTGAGAAAGCCCAAAAGATAAGAGAGATGAACAAATGCCTGAGCAGGGAATGAACTGGCTCAAAACGAATTAATCAGTATGTTTTTAGATAATCAGAGGAGTGAAAGAATTAGTGGCTAATCCAATGTCTCTCTCATAGGTCCTCTAGGCTGGCAGCTTCATGTCCTGGGAGTGTAGAATCCTACTCTACAAACATGGGGCTTTTATAGTTAGAGAATGCAGAGAAAGCAAAAGAATTGAGTCATGTTCCCAGGATATAGACTTTGTTCTCTCTCTAGTTTTCTCCTCACTCTATATTTCTGTTTGGGGGAAGTGAGAATAAAACATCTAAAAGGTGAAAATACAATCACTGAAATATGAACTTGCTGCTTCTCTTTAGAGTGAAGATAATCAACTGTTGGAAGCACTACACCCTGAGAGTTTCACATGTTGATTTAATTTCAGTGGAGATTCTATCATATATAAGATAGCCAGAAAACAGCTGAATAAGATTCAAGCACAGTTTCTCTCTATCTGTCGATGTCTGTCCCACTGTCTCTGTCTCTCTTTTTCTCTGTGGCAAAAAATGTTGACTTGTGGATTTTAAAAGGAAATTTGAGAGAATATTTTAAAAATAAATGAGAGCAATTGAAGCCTAAAAGAATCAAGGGAAAAACCTGGAAATACCATAAGCCTTTACTAGAGGATAGCTGAAGATGGGGAAAAAAGCTGAGCATGTATTAAAAGCTAGAGTTACATTGCAAGCCCTGGAATATCTGGACAAAGGACTCTCTAACTTAAAGTCATAATCAGTCACAACATATTTTCCTTCCTGATTGCTTGTTTCCACTCAAAAGAAATTTAAAAATTATACAAACTGGGGCAGCTTGGTGACATAGTGGATAGGCTCCTGGTCCTACAGTTAAGAATACCTGAGTTCCAATCAAGATTCAGATACTTTCTAGCTGTATGGACCTAGACAAATCACTTAACACTATTTGCCTTAGTTTCCTCATCTGTAAAATAAGATGGAGAAGGAAATGACAAACCACTCCAGTATCTTTGCCAACAATACCCCAAATAAGGTCATGAAGAGTTGAACATGACTGAAATGATTGAACAACAAAATGCAAACTCATTAACCCCTTTGGTGTGTGGTGAAACTAGAATGGGAGAGGATTGTACTGAAGCAACCAGGAACTCTACTGACATGAGATGCTATGTGAAGAGGCATTGAAATTCTGGCAATTGGACATCAATTAGGGGATTCAGAAGACATGAGGAGTGTTTCTGAAGGCTCATCTCAGAATTAGAATTAGTAGTTAAGCTACATTGATCATGAAAAGAATATGGGTGGGAGAGAAGGCACCTAAGACATTGGCAGGGAAGAAGGAAGGAAGGAAGAAAAAGGAAGGAAGGAAGAAAAAGGAAGGAAGGAAGGAAGGAAGGAAGGAAGGAAGGAAGGAAGGAAGGAAGGAAGGAAGGAAGGAAGGAAGGAAGGAAGGAAGGAAGAAAAAGGAAGGAAGGAAGAAAAAGGAAGGAAGGAAGGAAGGAAGGAAGGAAGGAAGGAAGGAAGGAAGGAAGGAAGGAAGGAAGGAAGAAGGAAGGAAGGAAGGAAGGAAGGAAGGAAGGAAGGAAGGAAGGAAGGAAGGAAGGAAGGAAGGAAGGAAGGAAGGAAGGAAGGAAGGAAGGAAGGAAGGAAGGAAGGAAGGAAGGAAGGAAAGAAGGAAGGAAGGAAGGAAGGAAAGGATATTGATGGAGGAAAAATAAAACTCACCTTGGGCTCCCTTCTCAAGTCCATCAGCAGTGGGATCTGTCTTAGCCACAACTGTAGTTTCTACAGGTTCTAGAAAGCCAAAAACAAAAGCCAAATAGAAGTTATTTTATGGCTGAGCAAACAATTTTATTTCTCCTGAAGAAAAGATTTTGGAGAAATGACAAAATGGGCCCTGAAATCAAGGCATCAACCAAACAGAGAATCATCAGCTTACCTGGTTTTGATGTTGGGGCAGACATCACCAGAGAGAACAGAGTGAAGGCGAGGATTGCCTCCTTCAGCATGGTGCTCAGTGGTAGGTAGACCAGTCAGAGAATGAAGAGCACTAGTTTGGGATGTCTTGGAGAATACCTAGTCCTTATATATATATCAATTCCCCAGTCCCCCAGTCTTCCTCATATCCAGCTCTGCTCTATTTTATTACCTGTCCCCAAGGCAGCATTCCAAAATTTAGGAAAGAAAAGTATGCCCCTGGAGGAAGGAAGGTCACAAAGATGTAGAGGGAGTGGCAATTAGAAGGGAGAGAAAACTAGGAGCTAGGCATTGAGGGGGATTGGAGAAAGATCTGATAAGCAATGCACCTGCAAAGAGTGAGCTCCTCCATAGTTATGCCTACATTTTTTCTGCCTTTTCAGAGATAGAGGAAAAATTCTTCTTATATCAGATGACTCCAGGGATGATCATTTCAGGCTTCAAGATTTTGTCTAATATCAGAATATATCTGCAGGCTCCACTTGAGTCAGTGTGTCAGCTCCTGGGGAGAGATTCACCTTTATTATTCTTTCCTTTCTACATGGCTCATTCCCAAAGATGGTTCTTCTGTGAATTGAAATGACAGAAGGCTCTTTTCTCTGACAACCAAACAGGATATTTTCATTAATGTACAAAATATAACATTTGAAAAGAACCTCAGAGGTCATCTTGGCTTCCTGATATCTGAGAAGAAATTCCCCATATAACATCTCTCACTTTCTATTCTCTCTCTATTTCCTATGATTATTATGAAAATGAAACATCTTTATTTGTAAAAATGTGTTTTGAAAAGCATAAGTTAATATAGATATGATAAATAGTAATTATAAAATACTTTTCAAAATTAAACTTTGATAACTTCAAATGAACACTTGACCTAAAGCACACTGTACATTACATATAAAAGTTAACATTTTAAACTTTTCAAACTTTTAAAGTGCTATAATTTGATTTTTTTAACCTTTGACAAAACTACCATCATTTCTGACACTTCTTTCAAACTGATTTTGAGTTGTCACTCAGTGATTTGATAAATCCCATTCATGAAAAAAATAACCCTAAATCAATAGCACTAACATGAAAATCTTTAAGAATTTCCAATTCTGGGATACGGTGGCTGTGGAGATTCAGGGTCATTCAGTTGCAGCCCTGGATGATCGCCATGATCTCAGAAAATGATGAATTAAACTTTCTAGTTATTATAGTTGATATGAACCTACTTTGGTGGGGAAAGTAGGCTTTGAAAGACTCTCAGTTCACATTATCAAAATGTGTATATGCTGTAATGGTGATGGGAAATTCTCACTTATTTATGAATTGTTCCAACAAACTTGCTGTGATAGCAAGCCATATTCAAGAAAGTCGCTTCTTGTATCCTGGAAAGAACTGAAAATTTGGAGATATATTTGGTCGCCCTGGAAACAGCACCACTGAATATAATCCTTCAGGCAGTAAGTATGGAAAATATGAGTTATTAACTGCAGCAAAATAAGCAATTACTGAAGAGATTAAAGATCTCATGACCAAAAGTGACATGGAGAGACAACATACAGAAACATTGTTGGCAGGATCTCTTGCAAAAGCACTTTATTATATTCACAGAATGGGCAAAGAAAAAGATAACCAAGAAATGAAATCAAGAATATTGGTCATTAAGGCTGCAGAAGACAGTGCATTACAATATATGAACCTCATGAATGTTATTTTTGGAGCACAGAAACAGAATATCGTGATTGATGCTTGTGTCCTAGATGCAGATTCAGGGCTCCTCCAACACGCCTGGGACATTACCAGGGGCATATACTTGAAGGTGCCCCAGATGTCATCTCTTCTGCAGTATTTATTATGGGTATTTCTTCCTGATCAAGACCAAAGGTCTCAGTTAAACCTCCCACTGCCAATTCATGTTGACTACAGAGCTGCTGCTTCTGCCATAGAAATCTCATTGAAATTGGATACGTCTGCTCTGTATGTTTGTCAATATTCTGCAATTTCAGCCCTATTTGTACCACATGCAAGACAGCCTTCAAGATTTCTCTGCCTCCTGTTCTGAAAGCCAAGAAGAAGAAATGAAAAGCTTCTGCCTAGAGACCAAAATGATCCCCAGAGCCCCAATATTTAACCCTCTTTTCTCCAACTGTTTTTCCTGCAATATACAGATTTTAACAGAGAAATCTATACTGAAGAGGTAGTTCAAAGAAGTGATAACTGTAAATACATAACTATATTTTATATAGCTAGTCTGTTTTAAGAGCACATTCCTCATGTGTTCCTATGTGGGAGAGAGTGTTTGATTCTGTTCCAAGATGATATGAGGAGTTATTTCTATATAGTATAGTGTTCAGGGCAGGAGAACATCTAGATACTGTCTGAATTTTAAAAACACTGTTATTTTCAATTTAGTTCATTAAGTATTAAGCTATTTACAATGTGCAGAGGTGCTGTGGATAATCATTTCTAGAGTAATCATTTATTAAAGTAACTGTCGTGTTGATTACAGACATCAAGACTTGAATGTTTTATCTAAATTTGGTTCTCCTTGGTGAAATGCAGAGTGTGTGCTATTGTAGGATAATTATGACCATTGAAACTCATTTTTATTCATTCCCAGCACTTATGGCTTTAATCAAGATGGATTTTCTGACTTAAAGACAACCCTTTGCTTTTACAGTAAAAGTGTAAAAGAACTCTCAGTCCATTAATTTGTTACTCATTCTCCCTCTCAGACTTTAGTAAGTGTTTAGTACTTAACGGTGATACTTAAAAAGTCTTTACTAAGTATAGCTATTTTTTCCCCAAATAATAATCACTGAGTGATTATTGAGCCTTTATTTTTAAATAAGTTAGGAAAGTGAGCAGAGTAGGGCAAATGCATACCTGCTAATATATAGGCACTAAAAGGTGGTTTCCAGAAGAACAGGGAATTGCTCTGTCACATGAGTTCTACCTTAACATGATTCTTTCACCAGTTTAAAGAATTATTGAGAAATCTCTGAGAGTGTTCATGGTGCCTTTGCAATCTTTCTTAAATTCAAAAGAAAAAATGTTTAATTTAGTTCTAGAAAAATGGCCTGAAGTTTTTGAAAGTCCTTTTGTCTTCCCACTTGTATAAGAAGGATCAAGGAATAGGAAAATTATGGAGACAAGTTTTTTTTACTTAGTGATACATAAGACTTTTATTGTTTCCCAGAAAAACTAGACTCTTAATTAAGTTATATTTGCTTAGGGAATTCAGACAGACTTTTCTGGTTGTGTTTAAAACTATAGTAAACGTGTTTGTGATAATTTGGGTAATTGTTTTAAAAACCCTTGATATTTACATTGTGTTAAAATGTGATTTTTTAAATTCATTGCTAAATCTTGTGGGAACAGGCACTGAACAGGACTTAAGAGGCATCTTGATACAGTGAAAAGAGTTCTAGATTTGGAGTGAAAGGCCCTAGGTTCAAATTCTGACTGCTACTTGGCTTTGAGTTTCCTTAGCATAATGAGGGAGTTGGCCATAACCTTTAGGTTCTTTCCTGCTCTAAATCTTTGAATCTATAACTTGAATTTAAATCCTTTTTCTGACATATATTAACTACTTGACGATGAACAAGTAATTTCATTTGAGCCTTAGTGTTCTTGTCTGTAAAATGGGAATTCTAAATTTATCTACCTCACAGGGCTGTTGTGAGGACAACAGTTTTTTTGTAAAAACTGTAAAGTGGCATGAAAATATGAGCTCCTGTTATTCTCTTACTGTGTAATTGGGTATAAATAGGGATCATTGCTTCTAAGTCTAGTGAAACAGTTGGTGCCTAAAAGGGATCAGGAAAATTTCAAAACACTTGAATCAGGACTTTTTTTTCTCTTGTCTCATTTTAAAACTTTCTCATTTGTTCATTCCAGTTATGTTTTATTTGAACTATATTTATAGTTAATATTAATATGAAAATTATCAATAAAATAATTTACTTTTTTCAGTTTGGAAAAAAAAAATTTGCAATTCTTGGGAGCAGCTGGGTTGCTCAGTGGATTGAAAGCCAGACCTAGAGAAGGGAGGTCCTAGGTTCAAATCTGGCCTCAGACACTTCTCAGTTGTGTGACCCTGGGCAAGTCACTTTACCCCCATGCCTAGCCCTTACCACTCTTCTGCCTTGAAACCAATAAACAGTATTGATTCCAAGACAGAAGTTAAGGGTTTTATAAAAAAATAAAAATAAGTAAAAAGAATGTGCAATTCTCTTAGATGAAATTAAGATGGTGCAGTAAACAGAAGTATTTTTTTAATTTTTAAATTTTCATTTAGAATATTTTTTCATGGTTACATGATTCATAACTGCCCCTCTCCCACTCTTTTCTCCCCCCTCATACAGCCAACAAGCAGTTCCACTGGGTTATGCATGTATCATTATTCAAATCATATTTCCTTGTTATTCATATTTGCAGTAGAGCGATCCTTTAACATAAAAACCATAATCAGATTCCTATCGTACTATGTGATCGAGCATCTATTCTTCTCATGCATTTCTGTTCCCACAGTTCTTTCTCTGGATGTGGATAGCATTCTTTTTCACAAGTTCCTCTGAATTGTCCTGGATCATAGCATTGCAGCTAGTAGAGAAGTCCATTACATTCAATTGTACCACAGTGTATCAGTCTCTGTGTATAATGTTCTCCTGGTTCTGCTTCTTTCACTCTGCATCAATTCCTGGAGGTCATTCTAGTTCATATGGAATTCCTCCGTTAACAAAAGTATTTTTGCCCAGTTTGCCCAGCACCTCTCCCAATCTGGAAAAGACACAAAAGAAATTCTGACAAGAAAAGTCAAGAAAAAAATCACAGTGAATCATTTTTCTAACAAAAGATAGCTTAGGAAGATATAAAAAGAGATTTAAGGATATTTGGTCAAGGGCTAACCAGGAGCATTTGATTTGGCAACAAGAGCAAAGAGAGTAGGAAACACTCCAGTGCCCTGAGACAGAAAAGTGGTCTGAGATGGAACACCAGGGCATAAATCATCAGGGCAGAAGGAGATCCCAGGAATCTTTGAAGTAGTGCTGATTACAGAAATGACTGCCATCTGACAGTAATCTTGAACTTTGCCCAATTCTGGGTCATGGTTCTGACAGAACAGATAGGAACAGTTAGGCTCATTGTAGGTGCTTCTTGAATAAGGAACTATTTCCTAAAACACATCTGTATGATTCTGAGCATAGTCTCCTCTTTAGAATTTAAGTCTTCAGTGGGATATCCAGGATAGGAATCCCATACCAATGGGATCAAGCTGTTCAGACTCTCTGAATATGCAGAACACGTCCCAGAAGGTTAATAGCAACTGAAGACTGAATCCAGCAGCAGTTTACTGAAACTCAGCCATGCATAAGGTAACAGACTCAAATCTGTTTCAGAAACCTGCAGAGCTCAAGGCAGTGGGGTAGGAGGAGGAGCAGAAAACAGACTTTTCCCTGAATAATACCACTGTTTAAGCACTGAAAACTTGAAGGCCACATGAAAGAGCTGTGAAAAAAGGATATAATATGACAGAAGTCAGATATACACCTTCCCATCCCCCAAAAGAGAATTGTAAAGATAATTTTAGGGTTGTGACTTAAAATATAGATTTAATTGGTCACCAAGGGAACTCTCAAATAAAATACCCAGGTCAGTCTGGAAATTTATGGTAATTTAATTAATATAGAGGGATGGGATTTAAGGAGAAGGAGGGAAGAGGATATAGGATTTCTCCTGCCTGGCCTGTGCCAGGGGGAGTTTAAAATCCCCATCTCTAGGTCTCTGAAGAAGATTAGAGGCTTCTAAGAGGATAAAGTTGGAAAGTAAAGGAGGAAAACTCAGCCAGAAACTCACCACTGAACCAGACAATACCTTATAGCCACGCTAAGATGCCGAAAGGCCCAGTATGCTGCCACCAGCCAACTTTCCACCACCAGAAAGGGTGCCCGAGAGAGGAAATGAGCCAAATATATAGACCTTTCACTCTTATGTCTCCTCCTCTAAATACCCATATCTTTTAGAGTTCTCATCTTCTTTGATTAGATTATATCTTTAGAGTTACTTAACACTTCTTTGTTAAGTTCACTTTTGTGAGTTAATTAACCTTTTTGTGATTAAATTAACCTTTATAGTTACCTAACACCTTTTTGTATTAAGATCTTAAAATAGACTTAACTTAAAGTTCTAGCTTCACTATAAGGCAGTGGTTCTTAACCTTTCTAATGCCATGACCCCGCGATACAGTTCCTCATGTTACAGTGACCCCAAACCAAAAAAATTATTTTGGTGGCTACTTCAAAACCATAATTTTGCTACAGTTATGATTCTGAATATAAAAACCTGTTATGCATTATGTATTCTCATTGCTACAAATTGAGAGGTTGAGAACAGCTGCTATAAGGTAAGAGTTAAGTACCTTCATTGTTCAATCAGGAGATTACAACTTTATCTTCCCCTAAAGAACAGTCTAATTAGGGTGGAGTAATTTAATGTTCACAATCCTCCCTGATTTTGTTAGACTAAGTATCTTCGGTGTTAAAATCAGGAAATAGCTAAATTCAATCTTCACAGAATCTAGAACCCTACATTGATATAAAGTCCAAAGTTAAGAAACAGGTTGGAAGAATGAGCAAATGAAGAAAGAATGCAAACATAAAATTACTATGGTGAGTGGGAAGGTCAGGATATAAACACCAAAGAAGATTTGGAAATACCTAAGAGCAAAACTTCAAAAGAAAATGTACATTGGATATAAGCCCAATAAGAATGAACAGAAGAGCTAAGGAACAAGTTAAAGAATTTTTAAACCAAATGAAAGTTATGGAGGAAAGACATGAAAAGAGAATTAACAGCTAGGTAAGAGAGATATAAATCTTTACTGATGAAAACAATACCTTCAAAACTAGAATTGCCCAAATGGAAGCAAATTATTCCGTGAGATATCAAAAAATAATCAAACAAAATCAGAAGACTGAAAAAAATGCAATTTACCTCATAGAAAAAATAACTGATCTGAAAACTAGATAGAGTAGCTTTAATCAGTCTACCTTAAAGCAATGGACAAAAAAAGGAATAGAAACATAATATTTCAGGAAATCATAAAATAAAAATTGCCTCTCTCTTAGAACCAGAGGTCAAAAGGGAAATTGAAAAAAATCAGCCAATCACTTCCTGATAGAAACTCTAAATGGAAATCTCCTAGAAATTATATTTTAGCCTAAACTCAGAGCTAGTATTTCAGGGAAGAATTATTGCAAGCAGCCAGAAAGAAAGAATTAGAGTACCACAGAGCCACAGTCAAGATAACACTATATTAACTGCTACCACTATAAAGGAATTGAAAAGGGTTAGAAAATAGCATTCCTAAAGGAAAAGTATTGAGGCTTACAATGAAGAAAAACCTACCTATAAGAACTGAATATAATCTAGGGGAGGGGGAAGGGAGCAGGAGAAGATGGACCTTTAGTGAAAGGGAGTACTTCCAGATATTCCTCATGAAAAGATCAGAGTTAAATATAAAATCTGGCATACAAACAAAGGAGTCAAAAGAAGGATTGAAAGATAAGCATGAATAAGCAATAATAAAGAACTAAACAAGGTGGCAGAGTAGTAGAGTGTTGGGCCTGCAGTCAAGAAGACTCATATTCTTGAGTTAAAAATCTGACCTCAGGCACTTACTAACTGTGTGACCTCAGGCATTTGGTGCTTGAAAAATCTATTCACCCTACAGTGAAAGGGAGTGGAATTGGAACCCCTAGGGGTAATTGACAAAGGAGGTAGTTGGAAAACAGACCCAAGGAGATTTTGAGGGAAATATGAGGAGAAAAAAAGTAACAGGGATAGAGTATAGATGAGTACAGGGCTGCATAATTGGGAATGTAGTGCAGGAGGGGCTCTACCATGAAGCAGTGTCCTCTTGGACTTGTTTAATAATTGTTCTGATGGCAGGGCATAATGGAAAAGGAGAATCCATGGGACAAGTCTTACAAGGCAGTGGCAGTAACCACCCAGAAAGGAGAGCCTAGAATGGATACCTTGGAAGCTTTAATTGAATGAAGAATACAGAGAAAAGAGCCTACATAATTATAAAAATCATGATACTGAGAATAAAGGTCTAGATTAGACAGAAAGAAATGATAAATAATGAATTGAGTGAGAGAAATTCTTTTTAGAAAGAAGTGCAAAACAAATTTTAAAAATCAACCAATAAATAGATCCAGTTGAAGGGGAGAAAAGGATGGGAGGAATTGACTTTAATAACTGAGAGTAAAAAATGGATGGGAAGAGAAATATATATCAAAATAAAAAGCACAGAAGAAAAAAAGAAACAAGCAAAATCCCAAAGGGAAAGAGTTAACAAAAGAGAGGAGGAGATGAGGGGAATAGGGTCACTTTTTAAAAGATTAAGGTACAGTAAATTAAATAACATAGTATTGTGCTGAGTGCATTGAAAAAAAATTAGAGAAATGGAGGAAAATATAAATCTAATTCTCAAACTTTAAATATGAACTGATTAAACAATTCAACAAAATGAAAAAGTGACAGGTTGGATAAAAAAAAACCCTACTATCTGTTGTTTATAAACAGCACACTTTTAAAAATAAAAACACACAAAAGATGTATAATCTCAAGGGAAATGGAGAACAGAAGTAACAACAAAGTGAAGGGAAATAGCACTTCCAAAATTCAAACTATATTATAAAGAAGCAGTTATCAAAACCATGTAGTACAGGTTAAAACATAGAGATAGATCAATGGAGCATACTAGTGAAGAAAGATTTAAAAATAAGAGAACTCAAAAATCCAATGTTTGATAAAGTGGAAACATATTTCCTAGGAAAAAACTCTTTATCTGATAAAAAAAAATGGCTCAGAAAACTAGAAAGCAGTGTGGCAAAAATTAATCTTAGATTAACACTTCATGTCATATTTTATAATACATTCTAAATAATTATCTTTTTTCTTTCTTTATTTGTTATATTAAATTACTCAATTAATTTCCTTCCTCTTTCCATTGCAGAAAGCATCATTTGATTTAAAAAAAGATACATGTATATATAAAACTGTCTTACTTATTTCTATTTTTCAATCCTTTTTATGGAGGGGGACTTTCACAAGTCATTCTTCAAACACTATTTCTGTTGATGTTCTCTTGGTTCAGCTCATTTCACTCTTCATAATTTCATGTAGGTCTTACCATGTTTTTCCAAAATTACCCTATTCATCATTTCTTACAATGCAATAGTATTTCATCAAAATCATGTGCCACTACTTCTTTAGCCATTCAATGTGATAATATTATATATGTACATGTTATCTCATGGTCTCATTATATTTAATAAATTTATTCATTATTAGTCATATATTAGCATTAGAGAAATCTAATAAACATATAACATGAATATTAAATTTCATACCATAAAAAAGTTAGAAGAGAAGACAAATCATATGCCTCCCCTAGTTATAGCTAAAAGTTGTACTCAACCAAAGAAGGGATTTACAAAAGATAGAAATGATACCTTTGATTACTTGAAACTGAAAAGCTTCTATATAACCAAAATTAATTCACCAATGATAAGAAAGGAAGTGGTAAAATGGGAAAAAATATTTTTATCAAACTCCTTTCATAAGAGTTTGATATCTAAGATATATAAACTACATGTGTAATATTTATATGTATATGTACATGTTTATAAATAGATATATAATGTATGTATATGTATGCCATTACCCAATAGATTAAATGGTCAAAGGATGTGAACAATAAGTTCTCAAAAGTATCTCAAAAATACTTCTATAAAGTATTCACAACCACATGAAGTGATGCTCCAAACAACTAATAATACAAGAAATACTAATCAAAATGACCATAAGGTTTTATGTCACACTCTGAAAATGGACAAAAATAACCCCAAAATGGCAACAATAAGTATTGTTGGGGATGTTGAATCTGTGAAATGTTATATCCATTTTGGAAAACAATCTCAATTTATACAAAAAAGTGACTAAAATGTCTATATCCTTTGAACCAGAGATTTCAGTAATGAACATATATTTCCAAGAAGTCATAAATTACAAGGAATGCACCATATTTTCTAAAATATTTATGGTACTTAAGAAATGGAAATAATGTAGATACTCAAGGATTGGGGAATGACTAAAGAAATTGTGGTACACAAATATAATGAATTACTACCATACTGTAAGAAATGAAATGTGCATCGATAATCTATATGAAATGATGGAAAGTAAAGTAAGTAGCGCTTACACACACCACACATATACACATGCACACACACACAAACTCCCACAATGTAAATACAAAGAATGGTGACATAAAAAAGTCAAAAGTAAATGTACCTGAATTATAAAGATCAACTGAGACTTGAATAAAAATGTATTAGAAGAAACTGAACATTTCCCTTTGTAGAAGAGGGAAGTACACAAATGTTACACATTATACATGTTTTCAGACTTTTTCAATATCTGTTGTGCTGATTTTTTTCCTCTCTGAGAAATAATATTTGTCAAATGAGATGACTCTGAGAAGGAGAGGGAGAGGGATATTTAGGTTAACTGTGATGATATAAGAAAGACAATTTTAATTTAATTTAACTTAAATTAAATTAAACAATTTAATTTAACTTAATAAATAATATAAAATACAATTAATTTTTAAAGACATAATCAGCAAAATTATGATAGCAAAGGATTTTTTGGACTTAGATAAATCTAATAAAAAATAAACTAGAATGAAATTAAGGATTTGAATAGGATTTTAGAGAAGTTAGGTATAACTAACTTCTGGAGAATATGAAATCAGAATAGAAAGGACTATACTGACTTTTCCGTTATACATGGCACCTTTACAAAATAGAGTGAGTGGCTACTTTTTTAATATATTGTTAGGTAATATTAAAATCATGTCTTTCTTTTTGAAAGATGGAATACATTAGTATGGCAGAAAAAAACCCCCAATAATAAGCCAAACTACTACTACAATAGGGTAGGTGAGAGGTGGTGACAAGACCTTGACCTTGACTGGTAACAGAGCCAATAATTAAGATTAATTACAGTAAATAATCAGTATTCATGCTGACCCATGTTAACATAACAAAATGATATTAATTCCTGTTAATTTGTTATTTCAATGCTATTTCAATCAAACTATCAAAGTGAGATTTTAGAGGACTTGGTAAAATAACAACAAAATCAATTCGGAGAATTGATATATCTGGAATCTCAAAAGGAAATCATGAAAAAGATAGAACCAAAGGAGGAAACACATTTCTAGACACTAAACTATATTATAAAGCATCAGTCTTCAAAATCATATGGCATTTTCAAATTAGTAAATCTGATAAAAGAAAAGTGATAAATGGTGGAGGAGATGTGGCAAAATTTGGACATTAATACATTGCTGATGAAGTTGTAAATTAATCCAACCATTCTGGAGAGCAATTTGGGACTATACTCAAAGGGCCATAAAACTGCATACCCTTTCATCCTGTAATCTACATCCCAAAGAGTTCATAAAAAGGGGAAAGAACCTACTTATATAAAAAATATTTCTAGCTGCTCTTTTTGTGGTGGCAAAGGTTTGGAAACCAAGGGGATGTCCATCAATTGGGAAATGACTGAACAAATTATGGTAGAGGGTGGTGATGGAATACTAAAGTGCAATAAGAAATGATGAGCAGAATGCTTTCAGAAAAACCTAGAAAGACCTACATGAACTGATGCAAAGCAAAATAAGCAGAATCAGGAGAACAGTACATAGTAACAGCAATATTATATAATGATAAACTGTGAAAGACTTAGCTACTCTCAGCAATACAATGATCCAAAACAATTCTAGAGGACTTATGATAAAGAATGCTATCCTCCTCCTGAGAAAGGACTGTTGGAGTCAGATGCAAATCAAAGAATAGTATTTTTTCACATTAGTTTATTTATGTTTTTATTTTGGAGCCTCAGCTTTATATGAGTATTCTCTTATAATGATGACCAAAATAAAAATATGTTTTGCCTAATGATACATGCATAATCCAGATCAAACCATCTCTGAGAAGGGGAAGGGAAGGGATAAAGGGAGCTAATTTGAATTTTATAATGTTGGAAAACATTTTTTGAAAATTGTTTTTCCATGAAATTGGGAAAAATAAAATCTTTACTTTTTAAAATAAAATTAAAAAATAAATGCAAAAAAAGATATGGCATTTAGTTAAAAATTAGAGAACTAGATGTAGCATCCCAAGCATATTCACATCTATGAAATATAGATGACTGTATGGAGACTGTGTCTTCAAGCATGAGGCTTTACCGATAAGGTTTGTGAAGGTAACCTTGACCTGATCACGCGACCTATTGCCCAACACAAGTCCATTAACATGTTCGGAGACTTGCCCGGGAAAGCGCGGTTACGTCCTACACGCCCAAAAGGTGTTCCCTCCACTGTACCACCCAATCATGATTGTCTAAAATATGTGATGTAATTGTTACGTGATTAGAGGCATCCCTCTGCCTCCTCATCAATAAAAGCAAGGCAACCCCTGGAATTTTTCTCTTTTTAGGAAGGTTCTTCCCCTAGATAGGATTACAGTTTCTCTCTCTCTTTCTCCTCCAAGTCCTTTCCTTCCCCGAGGCTGTGACCATCTCGGCCTGCATTCTCTATCTTAATCTCCTTAACCACCTTGTATTCCATTATCCTCATTTTCCGCCTTAAGGAAAATCATAGGGGTTGCCTGCCCTATCCAACCACTGACTTGTCCATGTCTTTCATTTCTCGGTCCCTATCTCTCCTCGGTCCCATCACAAAGGTGAGCCCCTTCCTTTGTGGGACCCTGCTGGTCAGGGTAGTTCATTAGGAGTGAACCCACACTAGATACCAACTAGATGGCTCAGTGGAATGACAGCCAAGTCTTGAGACAAGAGGTCCTTGGTTCAAATCTGGATTCATATACTTCCTGTGTCAGTGATGGGCAATCTTTTGAGCTTGTTGTGTCAAAATTTGCCAAAAAGCCAAGCATAACTTGAGTGGCATGTCATTTTGAGGGAAAAAAGCATAATTTCATGATATTTTTAGTTTAAATAACAAAAATGTATAATTGTAATATATAACTGTATTTAATAAACCAAAAACTAATTATTTAACTTACCTGCTTAGTTACTTTTTTTTTCATCTGTCAGTGAGTTTCTTTTGTTGGTCTTGATATTATTTAACTGGTGTGGGGTGCTGTGAACTAAGATAAGTGAGTAGGAAGGGTAATTCTTTAACTAACCTGCCTATTAGTGACTTTTTTGTAGCTGAATTTCATTGGTTAAATCTTCAATTAAAGGTTGGTATTTTGTACACTTCAAGCACAAACAAGCACTAATTTCATCTGTCAATCTGTTTCTTTTGTTGGTTTTGATTAACACTGAGAATAAGGTCTCACAAAAGTACATAGAGGAGAAAATTGTGAGTAAAGCCATTGCTGTGTCTGGTAACTGGTTCCAGGCACTCCAAATTTCCTATTCAAGGCACTCCTCTTGATTCTCTAAGCGGCACCTTTCCAGATTCTCAAGCTTTGACCTCAAGTCAACAAACACCCGAGCCCAAATGCTATCTTGAAATTCTGCAAGTTGCATCTCCAAATCATCAATTTGCATCCATTGGAAACTACTTACTTCCAAACTACTAAAGACTACTATATCAGGATACTTAATTATTTTCATGATCTGTTCTAGGCTTCTAAATTGATTAAATCTATCACTGAACTGATCAAGTAATGAGTCTAAATCATGCTGATACTTTATATGCAAGGGTTCCATTTCATTTTGTACAGCTGCACTGGCATCAAAATACTTTGTTACTTGAGGAAAATACTTATAAGTTTTAGTTTCTACATCTCACTTGAAAATTTTAAGTTTACTTTCAAAAGCTTATATGTATACAAACATAGAGTCAATACTTTTGCCAAAGCCTTGTAACTTTAAGTTCAATTCACTAATATAAACAGAGAGATCTGTAAAAAACATCAGGGTATTGAACCACTTATCATCACTGAGCTGAAGAAAGTTTCTGTAAAGTAAGGAAGAGAGATGAGAAGTCAGGTTGATGGACAGATCAGTCTGAGGAGCAGCAGAAGAGGGGCAAGAGAATCTTGGGAGTTCTGAAAGTGGGAAAGAACTCTGAAGTCAATGGTCAGGGTACTTCCAGCCTGGGAAGGGGAGGAGAAGGAGCATTTTCCAGAGGCTGAGAAAGAGCTCTACCAGATTTCTCTACAAGCTGGAATCTGATTCCCTTCAGAGACCCTCAATACCTCTGCTGATATTCATCAACAGCTACCTGAAATTTCAAGAGAGATTTTGGTTGGGCTCACTCTGGCCCGAGCCACCTAATCCATTTCCTTGGATCTCTCTTCCTTACCTGACCCTTGAACTGAATATTAGAAATATAATGAGACCATTAAGCGTAGGGACAAGAAGCAGTTGGTGGAAAGGGAGGCCAAGACCCAGAAGTCTCTGGTCTCCAGACTTTGAAAGCCAAACTGCAGAGGGGGTAGACCATAGGGCTACCCACACTCACCTTTTTTTTTCTCATCCTCCACCATTATCTTCCCCATTGACATTAAATAAATTATATTAGAAATATGCAGATCTGGGTTTGGGCCTGTCTTTAGATTTTAATACAAAGGGGTTGAGGTTTAACTAGTTTAAGACAGGATTTCAGCTGGTAACTCAGATATTCTCTTAATAATTGCATCTTTGTTCTGCATATTGTGAAATAGAACTGGTGCACATCTTAGGAGAGTTTCTTTAATAAATTCTCCTTCACTGAGTGTTTTTCCATGCTGAGCTACGGAGTGAGCAATGCTCAAACTTGCAGATGTTAAATTTGTAGAGCCTTTTACAAACATAAAGATGGAATTAGATTGGCTATTATAAAGGTGTAGCTGCCTGGAAATGTATTCCTTTCATCCTCACTTTTTTTCAAGAGCTGGGAATGATTCGTTTCAAAATGTCTATTTATATTCCATGTTCTGCTTACTACAGTTTCAGTACATCAAATGCAAAATAATCTGCCATTTTTTTCTATAATGCCATACATTTCAGTCCATGTCTCTTGAAAGGGTTGGCTGCTGCTACTACAACTTCCTTTAGTTAACTCTGTTTTGTTTTGTTTTGTTTTGTTTTGGGGGGGTTCTCTGTGGGGGTGGGGGGGCAGTGACAGAAGCTAGAATTATAGATAGCCTGTTAACCCTGCAGGCAATGAGGGGTTAACTAGCCTAACTGACCACAAGCTGGCACATGAAATTGTCTTTTAGGAAAGGCAGGGTTAATAAGCAGAAATAGGGATTAATAAGGGCACACAACAGTAAGAGTGGTGAAATGGAGTCTGCACTCTGCTGCAAGATGGCGTTCCTTATGTAAATTAAGATGGCTGCCACTATTTCTAATGGCCGGAAATGGTACCCCTAGCACAGGCCCTCACCTCTCCCAGCCTCCCCCTCACTTATCTCAGTAATGTTGGTCAATTAGAAATCCACAACACCCCAGAACAGTAGATTGGATGATGGTTGCTGTGGTTATGTGGTTGCTGGTAATGGTGATCACAGGGCCCCAGAGATGTGTCCCCATGGCATTCCTCTGCTCCCTGCTCTGCAGGCCAGAAGTGAGGTCAAAGATGCCCCAACACCTGGAAGTCCCAGAATTACATGCTCTGTGCCGGAGTTCTGTTGTTTTGGCCTACTGATCTCCAACACAGAGTGTCTACATTACATTACAGCAAATGTTTTATCCTCGGCTACTGCACCTGGCTGTGCAAGAACCAAGGATGAAGCATCCTTCTCGGCATGCAGCCCAGGGCCATGTACCATATAAAATGGCTACACATGTCAGTGCTGACACATGTGTCATAGGTTCGCCATCATGGTCCTAGGAATATGACCCTGGGCAAGTCACTTAAGCCCCATTGCCTAGCTTTATTGCTCATCTACCTTAGAACCAACACATAGTATTGATTCTAAATGAGAAACTAAGGGTTTTTTTAATTTTTAGAGAATTAGCTCCATGGAATAGACTAAACAAGTGAGATTCAGTAATAATGGTATCCAATAATCCAATGTTTGATAGACCAGAAAACACATATTACTTAGACATGAACTCTATATTTCATAAAAACTGATAGGAAAACTTGAAATAAATGCTGGAAATTTGGCTTAGATCAATATCTTCTACTGCATTCCTTTGGTTATTTATTGATTAAATAATCACATTTGGAAATATATATCTATACATGCACATATACGAATCTCTAAAAATTTATACACATATATAAATATATAAAGTTAATATAAACTTTTTGCCCATTGCCTTTCCCCTTCTTATCCTACTTGATAATTTTATATGTGCCAAAGATTTTAATGTAATGAAAGCTGTCTATTTTATCATTTGCTATTGCTTCTATCTTTTGTTTGGTTATGAACATCTCTCCTATCATTAGAATGAAAGGCGTATCATGTTCTCTCATTCTTTTTGGTATGATTTTTAATATTTCTCCACTTATTTGACTTGTTCTTCATTTCCTTAAGGAGAAGTTTCTAAATGAATCTAAATGAGTATTTTGTGTACTTTGATAGATTATTCTCTAAATAGTTTATGAATTTTGCAATTATTTTGAATAGCATTTCCCTTGGAATTATGTCAAAATTTTGTTAACATATAAAAATTCTTTTGACTTTTGAGGTTTTATTTTGTAGTCTCCAATTTAACTGAAGCTAATAATTGTCCCAATTACTATCTTAGTTTATTTGCTATGACATTTTTTAAGTTGTACATATATTTAATATAATACATAGTTTCTCATTCATTATGTTGTGAAACAAGAGACATATTGCTTACACTAGAAAAACTACATGGAGCAAATAAAGTGGAGAATAGTATGTTTCCATCTGCATTGGGACTCCATTTGCTCTTTCTGTGGTGGATGATATGCTTTGTTATCATGAGTCCTTAGGAGTTGTCCTGGATCCTCTTCTTGTTGAAAATACTTGTCATTCACATTTGATCATTATACATTGTTTTTGTTATGGTATAACAATATTCTTCTAGTTCTGCTCACTTCACTTTGCATCACTTCATATATGTCTTTGCAGGGATTTTTGCAATTATCTTATTTGTCATTTCTTATGGCATAATGGTATTCCATTAAAATTGTATACCACAACTTATTCAACAATTCCCCATATACAGACATCCCGTCAGTTTCCAGTTCTTAGTTGCCAGAAATATTTTAGAAAATATACTTTCTTTTATTTTTTTCTAGATCACCTTAGAAAATATGATTGTGTGAATAAACAATGATATCAATAAATGGTGATGGTTTTATCTCCTCTTGGTTTTTGTGCCTTTATTTTCTTCCTCTTTTCTTGTTTCTATTGCTAGAATTTCCAGAACTATTTCAAATAAGAATGGGGAGAGGAAACATTTTTGCTTTATTCCTATATTTATTAGGAAAACTTTATGTGTAGTGTCACTGAATATGATGATGACTTTAGATTTTAGAGATAACTTTTTTGATTTCTTAATTCAAAGATATTTTATTTTCCCAATTACATGTAATAATAATTTTCAGCATACATTTTCCAAAATTATAAGATCCAAACCATCTTCCTCCCTCTTTTCCCTTTCCCCACTCAGAGATGATAAGCCATTTGATCTCAACCCATGCATTATTATCATGCTAAACACACTTTCATATTGGTCATTATTGTAAAAGCACACTCATACAAAACCAAAATAAAAGTGTAAATGCACTGATGTGAAAGATTGTATGCTTTAATCTACATTCATCCAACTCCAACAGTTTGTTCTCCTGAGGTGGATAGCATTGCTTGTCATAAGTCCTTCAGAACTGTCTCATATCATTGCATTGTTGAGAGTAGCAAAGTTTTCACAGTTGATCATCATACAATTTTGCTGTTATTGGGTACAATGTTCACCTGGGTCTATTTATTTCACTGTTTCAGTTCCTACAGAGCTTTTCAACTTTTTCTGAAATCATCCTGTTTATCATTTCTCATAGCATAATAATATTGCATCACCAGCATGTGCCATAATTTGTTCAACGATTCCCAAATTAATGTACATCCCCTCACTGTCCAATTCTTTGCCACCACAAAAAGATCTGCTACAAATATTTTTATACAAGTCGGTCCTTGACGCTTTTTTATTCTCTTTTTGGGATACAGACCCAATAGTCATATTATAGGATCAAAGGGTTTGCTCAACTTATAATCCTTTGAGAATAGTTCCAAGTTGCCCTCCAGCATGGTTGGATCAGTTCACAACTCCACCAACAATGCATTGGTATGCCAATTTTTCCTTATCCCTTCCACCATTTTTTACTTTCCTTTACAGTTATATTGACCAATCTCTGACAGATATGAAGTGGTACCTCAGCATTGTTTTAATTTTCATTTCTCTAATCAAGAGTGACTTAGAACATTTTTCATATGATTATTGATAGCTTTGATTTCTTCGTCTGAAAATCGTTTGTTCATATCCTTTGACCATGTTTCAATTGGGGAATGACTTGTATTTGTACAAATTTAGCTTAGTTCTCTATAGGTTTAAGAAATTAGACCTTCATCAGAGAAATTTGTTATAAACATTTTTCTAATCTTGGTCACATTGGTTTTGATTGTATAAAAGTTTTTTTTAATTTAATATAACCAAAATTATTCATTTTATATCTTATAATGCTCTCTATCTCTTGTTTGGTCATAAATTCTCTCCTCCATAGATCTACCAGGTAAACTATTCTATGTTCCCCTAATTTACTTGTGGTATCACTCTTTATCTCTAAATAATATACTCATTTTGGCTTTATCTTGTTATAGGATGTGGGATATTGGCCTATACCTAGTTTCCACCATATTGTTTTCCAGTTTTCTCAGCAGTTTTTTAAAATATTGAGCTCTTATCCCAAAATATGGGGTCTTTGGGCTTATCAAACATTAAGTTGCTAAGGTCATTTACCCTTGTATACTGTGTATCTAATCTATTCCTTTGATGTATCATTCTATTTCTTAACCAGTATTTTATTGAAGGCTTTTTGCACATCTATTAAGAAAATCACTTTTATTTTTAATGTAATTGTGTATGCTAATTATTTTTCCTATATTTTAATCAGTTTTGCATCTCTTGAATACTATAGTCTGAAAGGATTTTACTGACAATTTAAAATTGTATTGGTTTGTGTTTCTTCTCTTTAATTGTCCCTTCCCTGACTGAAGTATTAGAATTATATTTGTCTCATAAAAGTAATATAGTGGAGTGCTTTTTCTCAATTTTTTAGAATAATTTTGCGGTATTTGGTAATAATTGTTCTTTAAAGGTTTGACAAAATTTGAATTTTTCAATGTCTTCATTAGGATCAGGAGTTATTCTCTTTGGTAATATTTTATAGCTAGGTGCATTTCCTTTTCTAAAACTAGATTATTTAATATACCTACCTGTTCTCTTAGAGTATTTTTTATTTTTGAAAATAAACTCATTTCTCTTGTGTTCTCAGTTTTCATAGTATATAATTGCGTATAAGTTCTAATAACAATTTTATTTCTCCTGATTTTATTGTGTTTTCTTCATCATGTGTATGGTCTTTTTTGCTTCAAATTTATCTATTTTTTCTAATTCTCAATATTTCCTTCTATATTTATTATGAATTTATTTGTTGGCCTTCAAATTTTAAACTGATTATTCAGTTAACTAATTCTCATCTCTTCTATTTTGTTAGTGCATGCTTTTAAGGATATATGTTTAATGAAGATAGCTTTAGATGCTTCTCAGATAATTTGGTATGTTGTTTCATCATTATAATTTTCTTTCCTATATTTATTAATTATTTCTATGATTTATATGTTAACTCATTCATTATTTAGAATTACATTGGTAAGTCTCCATTTAGGTCTTTTTCTTTTGTTTGTGCTCCATGAACTAATTAATATTTTTGTTGTTATACCTTTTAAAGGATGTGTTTCTCATTTCTGACCTTTTACATTTATTTGGGGGCATTTCTGGAATATCTAAATAGAGGTGGAGTCAGTATGCCTATGGCACCTTTCCAGTCATTATAGAACAGGCCTCACAATCACCAAGATCAGAACTATTCTCTGACAAAAGAAGTACAACATAGATGATGTCCTTGAGGGGCTGAAGATCTATTTAGACATATAAAGATAAACCCATACAAAAAATTGAATAGCAATATGAAAAATGTCACTATATGAAACTTTTTAAAACTCAAAGAACCCATTTAAGTGCAACTTTATCTGACACAGAATCTCCTCTATAACATCTCCAATTTATGCCCTAATACATGGTCAGTGCTTGTAAATATTCCATGTGATGCTGAGAATACATATATATTCTTTAGCAATTCCGTTCAGAGGATGCCATATATTTTAGCTCTAGTTTCTACTCTTCTTTCTCTTTCTATTAAATTTGCTCAAAATTCAAAGAACATAAAAGTTTACAACTTTTATTGTATTGATTTCTGTCTTCTTATTTTCCATTAATTCTTTCTTTATGAATATAGATACCAAAGAATTTTAATATACTTTTAAAACTATAATTGATTTGATTAAATGACACTGAAGTCCCTTTTATGTCTATTATCCTATGAATATTCATTGCCAAAGGTGGTACAGAAGTTACCAGAATATGACTTTCAAATTCTAGCCTTTCTTTAAGGTCAAGATATACTTCTTCTACCAAATCTTTCCCAAATAGTCTAAGCTACTTCAGCTCTTTTCCTTCTAAACTCAGAGACTTCATTAGAAAATGCCATGCATTATTAAAACTCTCTACATTTTACAAAAAAAATATTTCACCTAGCAATCTTGTGAGATGAGTAATGTGAATATTATTCCTATTTTATAAAGAAGGAAATTGTAGTGGGAAAGGCTAAGTGACTTGCCCGTGATCACAATGCTAAAAAATGACTGAATGACTGAAACAAGACTTGGATACAGTTCCTTTGAATCTTGGACCAGTGTTTTTTCTTCTATGTTAAGATAATTCTTTTTTTATTTTCTCCTGTAGGCATATTCCACCCCATACACACACTTAATCACGATTTTATCCCATCTCTTTTGTGATATTTAATCTCAAATATCCCTGTGAATTATGAAAGACTGATCAGCTTGCTTCAACTCAATCCTAGAGAGCAGAACTGGGAGGAATACATAGAAGCTTGAGAAAAGTTTATTTCAACTTAATGTAAAGACCTTCCTAAAATTTTAAAATAGAATAGGATGCCACAGGAGATTGAGCATTGTCCCTCACTAGAAGTCTTTGAGCCAAGAGAGTATACTCACTTGTTGAAGATGTTATAGAGAAGATTCTGTGTCAGATAAAAGTTATACTTAAATGAACTCTATTGGGAGGGGGGTTCATATAATGACATTTTTCACACTGTCATTCAATTTTCATCTGTGCTTTTCTTTGTATGTCTAAATAGACCTTCAGTCCCTCAAGGACATCATCTTGCTGTACTTCTTTTGTCAGAGAATAACTCCTTCTTGGTGATTATGAAGTCCATTCTATAATGACTGGGGAGGTGTTATAGACATGTGGACCCTACCACTATGTAGATATCCCAGAAATGCATCAGAACCCCAGATGGAGTAAAAAGTTGGAGGAAGTAGTCAGTATTCTCTTCAATCAGCTCATTATCTCTTTACTATGAGGTAAAACCTGATAAGAATCTATTGAGTACTGCCCCCTCCAACTAATGGCATAGGACTACCATAGCTAGCTTTTTTTTTTTTTAATTATCAGTTAATAGTGCCATTCTTTGACTGAAATTGGGTCTCAATTTTTTGGAATGAATTATTTTATCCTTGCCATTTACTATTAGGGAATTTTGTCTCTATCAGAGCATATATATGGGGTTTCTAGGCAATGAAGACATTCAAGTTAGTAATAGAATGTAGTAAGTTGTGTAGAATCACATATAAGTAGTATTAGAAAATGGTGTATCAGGGTGCAAACATTCTGTTATAAAATTTTTTCCTCCAGTTTGTTGCTTCATCTTGGTTGAATTAGGGTGGAAAAATACATATCACAAATGTTTTTCAGGAAGTAAAGGAAAGGAATTAAGAGGAAATGTCCTTCAGTTGAGGAGTAACTTAAATTTTTTGACATATGAAGACAATGGAATATTACTAGACTGTAAGAAATAATAAAAAGCACAATTTTAGAGAAAACGGCAGAATGAAATGAGAACAATTTATAGAATAACAACAAACTTGTAAAAACAAACAGCTTTCAAAGACTTAATAATTCTGACCAATGCAAGGCCAATCTCCATTCCAGAAGACCAGTAATGAAAGTCAGTATCCATTCCTTACAGAGAAATGATGAACTCAGAATAAAAACTGAGACACTTTGTTTTTTTGCACGTGATAAATGTTGGAATTTGTTTAGCCTAACTATGATTTGAGATGTTTTCACCAAAAAAAAATCTGTTTTTCTCTTTTCATTTATGGAGGAAGCAGCTATGAAGAGAACATAAAAGGAACTAGAAATCATGTTTACCTTTAAGGATGATATTAGAAAATAAGTATTGTTTTATTAGTTTAGGGATAAATGGCTGTCTTGAGAAAAGAACTGGAGTTTGAAGCAGAGCTGAGAGAGCATGTTGATTTCATTTGTTGACAGTTATAACCATTTTTCTATGTCAATTACTCTCTCTGGCAGTAGGCAGAGACACACACTTGGAGACTCTTTGCCTCTTTCTCTATGTCTGAGGGAAAGATCTGAAAGAGCTCAGTGTTTTCCTTTCCCAACTTGGGAAACACTATTGAATATCTATTGTGGTTTTTCTAGATTGTTTAACTCTGAGAAGACCAAAGAACAACCTGGTCTTTCATTTGGACTTTGAGTCTTAACAGACTCAGAGTCCTAACTGTATTCTTGTTGAGACTCAACCAGCTAGCCTTTGCCATTTTATAATTTGAAGGCAACGTTAAGATTTATGAGGAAAATAGTGGTAGTTTTAATTTAGATAGTATAAATTTGGGTTAGTCATATCAGGGAGGATTAGTGTAGCCTGTGAAACACAGGAGAAGCAGTTCCTTGTGGAACCTGGGAGTTTCTTTGGGTGGATTTAGAATCCCTTAGAATTAGAAATCCTTCTTTATCTTTATATATTTCAATAAATATTTTATTTTAAAATAAGAGTCTCTTTAGCATCCTTGCACCTGTCCCTGAAGGGAAATTCATATTTGAGCTTCACTTCATCACTGAAGATACTTTTGATTACCTCTATCAAAAGTATCCAAAGTATCTGAACAGTTTTTAAAGGTTTTGAACCTATATTGGAACAGTTTTTCCATCTAAATATTTTATTTTTATAACTCACCATTATTATTTTTACAACCTGAAAAGACAAACACAAAAGAGGGGAAATGAAAGATTTTTCTAAATACACAGAAGATAGGGAAAACCATAGAGAAGCAAAGAAAATCATGATAACATCAAAGTAACTAATTTATGGTACATGTATATTTTTTAAAACAAGAAGCTATCATAAAGATTTATAGTACATATGAGTATGAACTTTATTATTTATAGTACATATGAGTATGAAATTTATCTTATGATTACTAAATTCAGAAAAAATATGCATGCATATTTTAATTGGAAAGTGAAAGAAAGGACAAGTGCATTTGTAATAGCATTTCCTGTGTTCACAAAAAACTGGAAGCAAGATCATGAACTGTCTGTTAATTGATGTTCATAGAATATTATGACTCTATAAGTCACAACAAATATGGAAGACTCAGAGAAGTCTTCCCATGAGGAAGCCCCTTGTGTGAACTAAAGCAAAAAGAAGCAAGCAGGGCCAAGAAAACAAATTATGCAAATGGCTATAATATCATCAAAGAAGTCAATTCGGAAAAACATCAGAAGACATCTTCAGAGACTAAGTTTTACTTCAGAGGTTTGTCTTTGTTGCATGGTAGGGTTCTGTGAGGTGTGAGTGTATGGCAGGCTCATGCTCATAACACTATTTTTAAAGGACATCACTAAAATATTTATTTTAAAATTAAATTTTCAAAGAGAAATATGGTGGAAGCACAGGAACACAAAGAATTCTGATACCTCCTGTTTTGTTCTTGCGTGGGGAGCAAGGAGAAGGCTTGAATAGTCATAGAGGGCAGTTCTGTCTAGAGAATAATTTTTATATTTTACCTCTTATCCAAAAAAGAGAATGCAGGAACCAGGAGTAGCCAGACAGCAGTCTGGTATCTGGAAAGTTTGTTTAGGCTGTTTGGTGAATACCTTATTCAACTCAGGTCCCAGGGAAGAATGCAGAGGGTGCCTTGCCTCCTAGTGCACAGGCAGGTATGTGACTGCTTGAATAAGACACCCAAGCTGAGCTACAACCAAAGCTAGGGCCATGCCTTTCTGGTGTCATCTCCGTAGAGAACAAAGTTAGAAAGTTAATCCCTCCCACCCATGAACCCTATCCATTTCCATTCTTCTCTTAAAAACTGGCATTGATTCCTGAATCACAAATGATAGCATCTTCTTGCTCTGAAAGATAATAGTCAAAGATGTAGAGCCTGGAGGCTTAACCACAGCCACTCTTCCTCCTGATCCCATCCCCTATCACTTCTTAAGACCATGAAATTGAAGTGTCTTATAATTGACCCAATGAGACCCCATCTCAAAATTCACTTTGGTCTCTAGGAATTCCCAGGGCACTTACATCTAAGAGAACATGCAACTCTCTCCCTTCCTCGCAAAGTTGTAAGCTACAAGGAACATTGCCTACTGTGAGACTTAGTTAATGGACTGATTAGTTTTGTTTAACTGTTGTCTTATTCTTTGGGGGGGGTGGTTGAATTTTTAAAAATTCTGTATTACAAGAGATTTATTCTATAGATAACTCATTTGGGGTAGAGAGGTGGGGATTTTATTGAGAAATGAAAATGATGTAAAAGAGTTTCTTAACTGGTGTAAAAAAATGCTGAGGGAGCTCC
Organism: Monodelphis domestica; assembly: GCF_027887165.1. Classification (NCBI taxonomy): domain Eukaryota; kingdom Metazoa; phylum Chordata; class Mammalia; order Didelphimorphia; family Didelphidae; genus Monodelphis; species Monodelphis domestica. Next base: position 116,718,129 of record NC_077231.1, read on the forward strand.
TGGAGAGATTTCAGGGGATCTATAAAATGATCCTGGTCAAAAAATTACAGCTTCATTTTTACTTACAATTAACCGAAATTTAGTATTTCCTTCTGGTATAGGGTTTTTTTAATTATTCTGAGCAAGAATCCACAGACTTCACCAAAATGACAAAGGATTCATGACACCCAAAAAAACCTTAAGATATTTTGCTTTAAGATTTACAAATCTTGTGCTTATAAACACCTCCCCTTCAATGATTCTGAAAGATACATAGTCATTCAAAAACCATACAGTAGGAAAACAAGGTGCCTCAGTGGGTAGAGAACCATGCCTGGAGAAGAGAGGTCCTGAGTTCAAATCTGCCCTCAGAGACTTCCTAGCTGTGCGATCTCAGGCAAGCCAGTCACAACTCCAGTCATCTATCCCTTACAGCTCCTCTGCTTGGAACTGACCATTATTATTGATCCTAAAACATAAACTAAGGTGGTTGTTTTTTTTAAGCTATAGAGCAGTGGTGTCAACATTAAATACAAATGGGGACACTAAACCATTTATAAAGATTCCTTTGGTAGTATGTTGACTTAGGAAAACACATATCAACATGATACGTTTTATTTTGTATTTTTATTTATTTTGATAAATGATTCCCAGATAAGATTTCAGCTCATTCCAGTCTTACTCTGGAAGATTACATACTGTAATATGACTTATGGATTACATGTTTGATAATTGTGTTTTAGGGAACAGAACCTTGAACTAAGGTCCAAGACATCAGACAATACTTACCAGATTTGTGGTCACAAGCAAGTCAATCCACCTCTGACTGGTTAAATCCTCCAGAGACTCAGTTTCCTTATCGTTAAAATGGGGATAGTAACCTTTACACTAACAAAGTATTCTCAAGATTTAAATAAGTGCTATTATCCTCATTGTAAAGATGAGAAAATTTTAAGACCAGAGATCTCTAAGCGTCTTGCCCAGATTCACACAGATAAAAATCAGTGTTGACTGTGCTGTCTTTATGGGGAAAGTATTTCATCTTTCCTACCTAATTAGAGGGTAGGAACAGATGCTGGAATTAGGACAACCCCGTTTCAGGAAGCTTATACTTTAATGTCTTATAAGCTTCAACGTGATACCAAACTGCTGCCCTGAAGAGATGTCATTGTCACATAAGTCATCAGAATTCCAGTGCCTGTGCAAGAGGAGTTAAATGGAAAAATATCTCAATGACTAATTTTCTAAGTACTTTGGTAAAGATGGGGCCTGGTGGGAGTCAAAGAATTTAGAAAATGAAAACTTTGAGCAAGGTTTTGTCTAAAAGTAACAACAACTTAAGAAAATGAAAGTAATTTAAACGTCTCACCATGATATTAGATGCTGCCATCCTAGGACTAGATTTATCTAGAATCACAAATTCAAGCGGTGGTATTTGTTCCCTTTGTCACTAGTTATGGGAAGGAAAAATATTGGGTTCCTATTGGGCTAGATGGTGTCTTATTCCTCAACATGTATGCCAGGCTTTAGCACAGTGTTGTAGAGACTGAAAGCTCAGTGATTATTTGTCAAGAGTTTACCAGGTGAATCACATTCTCCTTAAGCAGTCATTCAAGGTCCTAAATGCTCTGGCTCCCTCTATTCCAACCAAGCTCTTATCCTGTCCTTTTCCCCTTTGCATAGAATTCTTCCTACCACAAAGGATCTCCTTGCACTATTTACCAGCTGAAATCCTTTCTTTGGATCTACAACCAGCCTCGTTGCCACTTCTTCCAAGAAGCTTCTCCTTGTCTCCACCATCCAGTAGGGATTCATTTCTTCTCAACTATCCCAGAGCAGTTTGTTTGAACTTTGCCTATACACTCATCACACAATAGTTTTATTATATTATATGTACATATACATAATTAGAATGTATTTGTCCTGACTCCTGCTTCTTGAGAACAGTGACGGAATCTTATTTGAGCTTTGTACCTCAAGCTTCATGCAGCGTGTTGTATATAGTAGGAGCTTAATCAATATTTGCTAAACTAAATTGCTTCCTTGGATGAACTAGTGAATGAATGAATGAAAAATAAATATTTAGAAAGGTCAATTTATAGTCAGTCCTGGACCTTTAGACAAAAAGAGTCTATATTCAGAACTTGGCTAATGGGGACTAAACCAATTTCTTTGGAGAAAACACAAAATATATTTCTTGTATCATTTTCATTAGTAACTCATTCTAATTTTAACTAGAATTTGTTTAGGGAATGCATCTTATAAAAATAATCATTTTATCAGTTATACCAATCATTTAAGATGATACCATTGTTGTATCAATCAATAAATAAGATTAGAATCCATTTTTTTTCCTCCAACTCCCTTTAATGAGTCCAACAAACTTTTTTCAAGTGCCTGGTACCTTTTTTAAGTAGTTGTAGAGTCGACATAAAATTTATATAATTCCTGGAAAGGTCTATGATTCTTTCTCCTCGTGGAACTTACATTCAGGAAAAAGGATAAGAAGAATAAATAACTAATACATGATTTTAAATCATCTAGACCTATAAAGTTACTCACATAAAACTCACCATGAGAAAACTCCTACCATGAAAATCAGCATTCTATTGATCCTAGAGATTAGAACCCATGCCTTCTTGCCTCCTAGCTCAGCAATTCCATGTTGCTCCCATAGGAAACAGGCTTTTCATGAGCATGGCTAGATCCCTTCTTTCCTCATGGCTAGATCCCTTCTTTCCTCATAGCTAGATCCCTTCTTTCCTCATGGCTAGATCCCTTCTTTCCTCATGGCTAGATCCCTTCTTTCCTCATGGCTAGATCCCTTCTTTCCTCATAGCTAGATCCCTTCTTTCCTCATAGCTAGATCCCTTCTTTCCTCATGGCTAGATCCCTTCTTTCCTCATGGCTAGATCCCTTCTTTCCTCATGGCTAGATCCCTTCTTTCCTCATGGCTAGATCCCTTCTTTCCTCATGGCTAGATCCCTTCTTTCCTCATAGCTAGATCCCTTCTTTCCTCATAGCTAGATCCCTTCTTTCCTCATGGCTAGATCCCTTCTTTCCTCATGGCTAGATCCCTTCTTTCCTCATGGCTAGATCCCTTCTTTCCTCATGGCTAGATCCCTTCTTTCCTCATGGCTAGATCCCTTCTTTCCTCTGGGTTCTTGGAGCTTCTGGAAGAAGCTCATATAGCACACAATGCCACCCAGCCAGAGTGAGGAAGGAGCAAGTGTTTCCACCAATACAAAATTATCTCTGTTGGGTTTTTCCTGGCAGTTAGGAGGTAATGACCGAATTCTTGACCTAATGCCTGTATACCCCAGGATACAGCCAGTGTCTCAGAAGAGGGAATCAGGAGCTAATCAAATGTGTACCATGCCCTGCCTCAGCCAGGAAAACCAACACTGCAGTGTTGCACCTCTGGGCAAATAATAGGCATCCCTCCCTTTGCACAGCGGGGCAGCCAAAGCTCTAAAGGTCTCCCCTGGCTTTATGAGCCAGATCCTAAAGAGTTTGGGTAGATAGCAAGGCTGAAGGCCCTAAAATGGGCTGGAAAGAAATTCTAAAAACTCATTTTTACATGGCTATTTTTAGGTTGACAAGGCACTTTCCCCATACTCCCTCTGTGAACCATGTTTTCTTTCTACAGTGAGCAAAACAAGGTCAGAAATAACAAGTGACATCAAGGGCATCCATGAAACTTTTGGAGATGATTTTCTTATGTGATTTCATTTTGTCAATTATACCATGTCAGGCCGTTACTTTTTGTGGCCACCCTTCACTTGTTGCGTGACTCTGAGCAAGTGACTTGCCCATGTTAGAGTCAAAGTTTGTCTATGTGATGAAATGGACACATAATTATTGTCATATCCATGTCCACCGAGAGGGCTAAAAGTAGCAGCTGTGGCTATGCACATATTCTGCTAACATATCACCCATATAGAAGTTGGTACCATCAAAGGAGACTCCTTTGAAAGGAAAAAGATATAGCTAAGGGCCTATACACTAAAAATGAGCACCAACGAATTTAGTTTGTGAAGTATATATAGATATAGATATAATTTGTAAGTAGTCATTTGTCTCTCCCATTAGATAGTGACCTCCTTGAAAGCACGGATTTTTTTTTTTGCCTTGCTCTGCAACCCCAGGGCTCAGCTCAGTGCCTGGCACATGACAGGGGCTTAATTCCTACCTACTGACTTAATAGGAACCCAAATCATCTGAGTCCAAGTTCAGTGTTCTGTTCATTTTACCACACTGTATACAGACTGGGTATGGCATGGGTATGTGTATATGTCTATAAATACACAATATGTATTCACATTACAAATATATATAATATGTATACAAATACTATATATCCACACACTACATATATTTATAAATATATTAATAAACTATGTATATTTATAAATATAAAATATAAAAATTAAAGTAATTCAAAAATATAAAGCAAATAAAATATAAATCTTAAAATATGAATCTTTACAAATATATTATAAAATAAATAAAAATATTCACATTCTAGATATTTATAAATATATATTCATCCTAGCATACTTCCAGAATTGGCTGATAAGATTTTTCAGCTGATCTTTGAAAGATCTCAGATAACTGGGGAAAGACTGGGAATTAAGGAGTATTCACTGCAGCCTGGAGCATTCTGTGTGAGTTCCTCCATTAGGTGCCCAAGGGCTCTCCAAAATGTTTGTAGGACAAAGAAAAGGAATACACAACTTTCTGTGTCCAAAATAAAGATTATATTGTTGTCAATTGGGACCTCAGCAAACCTAGAGATAGGAATGAGATTTCAGAAGTGGATCTGGAAAACTGCAAAATCTCATTCTACAAATCCACTTCTGAATTGGGATGGTGGTGTGACAACCCCCAAAATGGTTGCTCGCTTCCCCTTTTTGAATCCCAAGTATTACTGCCTTTTCAGGGGTTCCAGAAAGGCTTTTGGAGAGGAAAAAGGTGTTATTTAATAATACTTATACTTCCAGGTCCATGCTGTGAAATCTTGACATTGTGAAATCAAATGACAGAATACTAGCCAACGGTTATTTTCTCAAGTGAATTATTAAAACTCCTACAATGGTGTTTATGTTATTGTTGTTTTCTCTTTGCATTCTACCCGTGAAACATTAAATAAACTCTCAGTATGCAAAGGTTATAATGGGAGAATGAGGCCTTATTTATTAATATAGTTGTATATAAATTTGTGCATGTGTATGTATTATATTCTAGATAACTAGCAATGTGGATTCATTTATATCCTTCCAGGTGTGGCAGGATAGCACTTGAAGATACAAAAATATTCAAAGCAAAACTATATCTAAATATGTGTAATAACACTAATTTTCTCCTGGACCTAGAGGGACAAGGATCCTCTCTCTCTCTCTCTCTCTCTCTCTCTCTCTCTCTCTCTCTCTCTCTCTCTCTCTCTCTCTCTTTCTCTCTCTCTCTCTGTGTGTGTGTGTGTGTGTTTCTATCTCTCTGTCTGTCACTCTGTCTCTCTCTGTCTCTTTCTGTCTCTCTCCCTCTCTGTCTGTCTGTCTCTTTCTGTCTCTCTCTATCTCTCTTTCTCTCTCGGAAACAGGGTTAAGTGCCTTTCCCAGAGTCATATAGGTTGTAAGTATCTGAGGCCAGATTTAAACTCAGGAAGATTAATCTTTTTTTTTTTTTATTTCAGGCCTGACACTCTATCCACTAATTGCTGCAAAGGAATCTCTTTTTAGACATACACTGACTAGATTTAGTTTGGTATAAGCCTGGCCTCTACAGGGAAGGATAAAGTTCTTTTTACCAAGATCTCTGGCTTTTTAAATGCCCCACTCGAGAACCCAAGAGAAAATTATTTATATTATAGAATATATATGTGTATATAGAATATATTATATTATGGCTCAGGTTTGGCTCCTGTCTAAGTTCTACTCCCAAATGCTAAGAGTAGAAAGGAACTCAATGTACAATGTAATTCAGATGTAGAATAGCTACTTATTTCTTCCATGCACACAAAAACCACTAAAGACAAAAAAACAAAAAAACTTAGACAAGCAGTAGTAACGTATAACTCTTTTTATATTCTCCCAGAGATTAAAACATCAAGCATGAAGCAATTTGAGGATTGAATCAATATTTTGTATTCAGATGCTTCTGAGGTCTTCCTCAATATCAATGACTTAAAGCAAGTCAGTGTGGAAACTGGCTTCCTCTCCAAGCAAGTGGTCATCTTTTCCATAAAGTATGTAGTTGCAGAACACTCATCCTGTTGCCCCTTAACTCAGAGACACCCAGGATCTGTGTGTGTGTGTGTGTGTGTTTGCACACGTGAGTGTATGGAAGTGGGAAGAAATAGAAGGGGATGCATTAGTTTGTTTTGCTTTGTTTTAACTCTTACTTAACATCTTAGAATCAATACTGTGTATTGAGTGGTAAGGGCTAAGCAATGAGAATTAAGTGATTTTGTCCAGGGTCATCCAACTAGGAAGTATCTGAGGTCAAATTTGAACCCAGGACCTCCCAACTCTAAGCCTGGCTCCCAATTCACTGAGCCACCTATCTGCGGCCCATTGAACATTAGTTTTAAAAGAGAGATGATTTTTACTCTTGCTCTAGAGCTGTGAATTTTTATTCTAGAGCTTTCATTTTTTCTCTAGGACTTCCAGGGAGGGATGAGTGAGGGTCCTTGGTGGAGCACACAGACTGCAGACACCCTCTCTGACTCTGGTATAAATGATAAATGTAGGCAAGTAGTAAATAAAGCATGAGCTTGCCTAAAGGGGTATCTGTTTTTGTGACTTTTTTGTTTTTCACTTTGAGTCTCTCTTCTTGAATGTAGGTGAATATTATGAACCTTAAGGGAAGTCTTGTGAGTTCCAGACACAAGGAACTCCTGTGTCACCCAAGGAGAGCTTTCTGGCAGCAAAAGGAATTTCTCTCTTTGGAAAGGATGACCAACAAAAGAAAGAGAAACCCAAGCTCTGGTCTGAATGGCCAGAACCACTTCAATTTACCTGAACCTTATCCTGGGGCATTCCCCAATTTCATCAACTTTGTGGACCAACCAGAGTCAATGGCACCAGGGACATACAGTTCAGCCCTGGTAAGGAGTGGGGCCATGCCCAAGCCAACACAGAGGTTCAGCATCAGGTCCCCCAAAGCAACATGGCAGCACTCTTGGCTGAGCATTACCAGGCTTCTGCATAAGGAAAGAGCACTTGTTCCCTGGGGATAGGGGGCAATAGTTCAGGTCCCAGTCATAGGGGAAGCAGGTAGCAGGACTGGTCTCAGTAGAGTGGGCAGAGATACTAGCCTCAGCAGAATAAAGATGGAGAAGACAAGGATAGACACAAGAGAGGTTAGAAGGGCAATGTTAACTCATTTCCCAAGTAACTGGGATGGGCAATGATAAATCTCACTTGGTGTGGATTCATTCTCCCAGTTATGGGCAAGTGTAATTAGCTGTAAGATGAGGCTAACATCTTTACCTGATGTCATTATCTCTAACGAATAAAAATTACAAACCATCCAAAGAACAATAAAGAATCACATGGTGAGTGATTACACTAAAATCAATGTCTGGAGCTTGAAGTAAGTACTCACTATATAATCCAAGGCAAGTCATAACTTCCTAGCTTTGAATTCTTTTTCTGTAAAATGGGGATAACAAAAGCACCTACCTCCCAAGGTTAAGGATCAAATGAAAGCATACATAGATATATAAAGTACTTTGTCAAAGGGCCATGCCAAAGACTATCTTGGAAAAATTCCCACAATGAAGTTGCATTATTAAGGACTAACTCAAGAAACTATTTCAGGAGAGGCTAAAACCATACTTTACTTTTCATTTCTTCAACCACTTCTTCCACATTTTTTTGCCTTTTTGTATTTCATTGGTATGGAGCTACTAATTACTCATTCTACTCCCTCCATTTCTGGGAGCCATTAACCATGATCAAATTAAATCTATTTTTTTTCTTTCTGATGGAGAATGTCAATCTATTTCCTTATATCCCCATTCACCATCCCTGTGCCTTTCTGGTCCAAAATGCCTTCTCTGACCACTAGTTCTTTCTGTATGTTGTTTCTCTCATTAAAATGTAAACTTCTAGAGAGCAAAGATAGTCTTTGCTTCAGTTCTTAAGATAGCATGTGGTACATAGTAAGCATCTTTTAAAATGCCTTTTTATATCATTTATTCATCTTGAAGGGTACAAAATATCCCTCTGAATTTACAAGCTATTTGCTTCAGACTGTCTGGAAAGTGAGCTTGTAATCAACATTGGGTTGTTTGGTTCATATCTATTTCATGTTTTAAAAGTTAATTAGCAAATTGTTTCTACTAACATTTATTATCCCTCCTTCCTGCTACCTCCCCCATTGACAATAATGTAAATAAGGGGGAATATCATAATATATCTATATGATCCAGCAAAACAACTTCCCATATTAGTCATGGACACAAAGCTTTTGAGTCCATCACTTCTCTGGCAGAAGGTGAGTAGTAGGCTTCATTTTTAGTGTTCTGACGTTATGTTTTGTCATTACATCAAACAAAGTTCTTGTTTTTCAAAGTTGTTTTCCATTACAATATAGCTTTCATTGTATCAATGTTTCTAATTCTCCTAGTTCTTCTCACAATTTGGCATTAGTCCATGGAGATCTTCCTGGTTTCCTCTAAAACTATTCATTTTGTTGTTTCTTCACACAATGATATTCCATCATATAAATATGCCCTATTTATTTTAGTCATTTCCCATTGGTATTGGGATGTTCCCTTATTTTCCAGTTTTGGCCTACTACCCCCCCAAAAAAATTGCTATTAATATTTTGGTACCTAAAGGTCACTAAGGTCTTTTTTCCTCCTTCTTGGATCTTTTTGAGAAACAAGCTTAGTAGTGATATCATTGATTCTGTGCCCCCAGACCTTTGACCTACCAATAACCTTATAAATCTATATTCCAAAGAGATCAATTAAAAAAAGAAAATATCCATATGTATAAAAATATGTGCTATAAATATTTTAATTGAATAAAAAGAGTAAGAAACAAAGAAGGGGTGCCTATCAATTGGGAATTAGCTAAAACAAGCATAGGATACTAACATAATAGAAAATTATTAACCTATAAGAAATGAGAACTAGAGAATTTCAGAAAACCTGGGAAGTCTTGTTGTAGGGGAAATTAGCAGAATAAGGAAAACAATTTACATAGCAAAAGAACATTGTAAAGAAAGGCAATTTTGAAAGGCTTCAGAACTCTGATCAATGCAACAACTCACCATCATTCCAGAGGACCATTGATAAAACATGGTTCATCTCCTAACAGAGAAATGATGGACCCAAGACAGAGAATGAGACACATTATTTTGGACATAGCAAACAAAGATTTTGGTTTCGCTTGACCATGCATATTTATTAAAAGGATTATACTTTTCTTTTTTTAATTTGGGGAGGGGGAAATTTAAAGGAAAGGTAAAAGGCACTGGAAATCCTGTTGTCCAGCCCCCAAAAGAAGAAAAGACAAATGCAAAATGAGGTCATTGATACATTTCCTAAATGCACAGAAGAGATAGGCCAGTCTATATGTAATCACAGAAATTTAGGGCACCTTGGAAGAAATTTATCCACATTACTACTCACAGGCCAGGGAGAGGATTTAAGAATGGTGGAAAAACTAAGCAATATTACTGGCATACATCTCCAGAAAGTCAAAGAGAGAGGGAAAGGTATATTTGTAACAGAAGTTCTTGTGTTTACAAAGAACTAGAAGCAAGATTGAGGACTGTCTGGCACATGAATATCATGGAGTATTTTGGCTCAAAAAAAAATACAACAAATATGGAGGACTCATGAAACCTTGTAGGCACTGAAACAAAAGAAGAAGAAGAAGAAGAAGAAGAAGAAGAAGAAGAAGAAGAAGAAGAAGAAGAAGAAGAAGAAGAAGAAGAAGAAGAAGAAGAAGAAGAAGAAGAAGAAGAAGAAGAAGAAGAAGAAGAAGAAGAAGAAGAAGAAGAAGAAGAAGAAGAAGAAGAAGAAGAAGAAGAAGAAGAAGAAGAAGAAGAAGAAGAAGAAGAAGAAGAAGAAGAAGAAGAAGAAGAAGAAGAAGAAGAAGAAGAAGAAGAAGAAGAAGAAGAAGAAGAAGAAGAAGAAGAAGAAGAAGAAGAACCAAGAAAGCAATTTATGCAAATAGTTATAATAATGTCAAAGAAATGAATATGGAAAGACAGATGACTAATAAAACAGGAATCAAACTTGACTTTATAGGTCTGCCTATGAGGCATGCCTCCCTCCTCTCAGCAAAGAGATGGAGATTGGACCATATACTACAAGATAGGGCCAATACATTGCTTCCTGGGGTTGAAATTTACTTTTGTGTTATATGGGAGGGTTGTCCAAAGTATGACTGTATGTATCAAGGTGGTAGTTTGTGTTCACAATAATGTTCAATAAAATACTTTATAATTAAAGTAAAATTTAAAAACAATATGGGGAAAGAATAGGAATACAAAAGAACTTTAATCCCACCTTTCTTCTGCTAGGAAAAAAAAAAAAAGGCTTGGATAGCCACAGAGGGTACTTCTGTCTAAAGTATAATCTCTACTTTTTGCCTCTAGACATAAGAGGAAATGCAAGAACCAGAAATAGGTAGCCAGCAGTCTGGTATCTGGGAAGTTTGTCCAACCTATTTGGTGAATAGCTTATTCAACCCAGGCCCTGGGGAAGAACTCTAAAGAATGTAGAAGGTGCCTTATCTCCTAATGCAGAGACAGGTAATCAATTGTTTAAGACACACTTGGTACAGGCAAAGCTGATTTCATGCCCTTCTGGTATTATCCACATAGAAAACAAAACTGGAAAGTCAATCCCTCCCACCCATAAACTATAAATCAAATTATGTAGTAAGAACTGTCCAATTTCTTCTGGTGCCAGTTTACATTCTTCTCTAAGGAACAGCTGTTGGTTCCTTTATCACAACCGATACCATCTTCATGCTCTGAAAGATAAGAGAGAGTCAAAGGTCCCCCCCAGAGGCTGACAGCAACAGCCATTCTCCCTCCCTGCATCCCACCTTCTGCCGGGTATCCCATACCACTTCTTAGGATCATGGAGTCAAAGCATCTCATAATTGCCTCAATGAGACTCCATCTCAAAAATCTCTTTGGCCTCTAGGAATGCTGTAGGCACTTCTATCTAAGAGAGGAGAACATACAACTCCCTTTCTTCTTTGCAGAGATGTAGGCTATATGAAACATTACATACCCTGTCAGACCCAGTCAATGGATCAATTAACTTTAACTGCTTTCTTAATCTCTTTGCAACAAGAGATGGTTCTGGCTCACTTTGAGTAGAGGAGGGGGATATATATATATATATATATATATATATATATATATATATATATATATTGAGAAATGAAGATAACAGAAAAACAAATATATTGACAACATACTTTCAAAGGAAGGTTCTTAATCTGGTGTCCAAAGACACTTAAGGAGTCCATGCATAGATTTCAAGAGATTTGTAAAATGGGACTGAAAAAAAGATTACATCTTTATTTTCCCTGAAAACTGAAATTGAGCACACTTTCCATTTTATTCATATATAAATATATTTATACATATATATGTTTTTAAGAATTATTCTAAGCAAAAATAAGTAGCCTTTACCAAACTACCACAGGGCTATGACACAAAAAAAAGACTAAGAACACTTTCTTTACAGTTTGTAAGGTTTGTGCTTATATATACCCTCACAACAATCCTAGGAGATAGCACTTGGTATAGAGAACAGAATCCTGGACTAAATGTCAAGACACAAGGAACAGCTAGATACGTGGATAGAGAGCCAATACTGGAATTGGGAGGACTTGGGTTCAAATCTGACCTCAGACACTTCCTAGCTATGTGACCCTGGGCAAATCATTTAACCTCCCTTTTCCTAATCCTTGCCTTTCTATCTTAGAATTGTTGCTAAAACAGAAAGTTTAATGGTTACTTAAAAAAAGAAATTTTAAAAAGACTGCTAGCTTTGAATTCTACATTAAATACCTGATTTATTTCCATAAAAAAGCAAGCTACTTCTGAACAATTAAAATCCTCAGAGACTCAATTTCCTCATCTATAAAATGGGAATAATAAGCCTTAGAGCACCTTAAAGGGCTATTGAGGGGTAAACTATTGTTGTTATCCTCCTTGTATAGATGGAACTACTTAAGGCCAGGTGACTTACTCAGATTCACACATATAATTGAGTTTTAGAGCCCAAACTATGCTGCCATTTTCAGGGAAGGTATCTAGAGAATCCTTCCCATCTAATTAGAGGGTAAGAACAGATGCTGGAATTAGGACAACTTTGTTTCAAGAAAATGTCTAATAAGCCCAGAGCTTCAAGATGATACCAATTGCTGCCCTGGAGAGATGTCATTTGTCAGGAATTTCATCAGAATTCCAGTCCCTGGGCAAAGAAAATCTCAGAGACTGGCTTTCTAGGAGCCTTTTGACAAAAAAGCTTGCATCTGGTGTGAATCAAAGAATTCAGAAAGTAAAACTGTGATCAAGGTTGTGCCTAAAGGAATCAGCAACACAAGAAAACGAAATGAACTTACAGGTGCTACTGTGGTGTTGGCCACCGCCATCCCAGGGCTGGAATCATCTAGAATCATAAACACAAAGAGAGACAGTAGATTTTCCCTCTATCACTGGTTATGAGAAGGAAAGATTTCCAGTTCCTATTAGGCAGCAACGATGTCTTACTCCCCACTCTGTCCTCCACAGTTCACAGTACAAGTTGTTGTACAAAATGGGAGCTCAAGAGTTATTTGTCAAATGCTTACCAATTGATAGGGGAGAGGGGGGTGGGAGAAGAACTAGGAGAGGATGGGAACCCATGAAGGTCAGGGCTGGAAGAGAGCACCAGAACTGCCCGGGTTCAGGTAAGAACAGTGAACCGCAGGTAGCAACTAGGAGGAATCCTGTCATCCTCTTGTGGATGCCCTAGAACAAAGTCCCAGTCGCAACATCCTAAATTTCTAAAAGAAGGCAGCACTTACTCAATACACCAAAGAGATCATAAAATAGGGGAAAGAACCTGCCTGTGCAAAAATATTTATAGCATTTTCTTTTGTGGTGTAAGAATTGGAAATTGAGATGTACATCATTGGAAAATGATTGAACAAATTGTGGTATATGTTGGTGATGGTATACTATTCTGTTTTAAGAAATGATAAGCAGGATGATTTCAGAAAAGGCTGGAAATTTAAAAAAAAACTTAAAAAAAGAAAAAACTGGAAAGATCTATATGAGCTGATGCAGAGCAAAATAAACAGAACTGGAAGAACACTATATACCAAACTAGCTAAACTGTATGGTGATCAACTGTAAAAAATCTTGGCTACTCTCAGCCAAGCAATGATCTGGGACAGTTCTGAAGGATTTATGAAAAAGAATGCTATCCACATCCAGAGAAAGAATTATTGGAATTGGATGCAGATAAAAACATACTATTTTTCACATTCATTTATTTATGTTTTTATTGGGTGGGGGGGTATATGAGTATTCTCTTACAACAATGATCAACGTGGAATTATGTTTTGCACCATAATGTTCCAGATCAAATTGCTTACCATCTCCAAGAGGGGAGAGGGAAGGAAGGGAGATCATTTGGATCTTATAATTTTGGAAAATGTATGTCGAAAATTGTTGTTACATGTAACTAGGAAAATAAAATATCTTTGAATTAAAAAAAGAAAGAAAGAAAAGGAAGAAAGCACTTACCAGGTGCCTCCTTATTGTATTCTTCACTTGACTGTCCACTGGATTCCCAATTAAAATCTTCATTGTATTCCCAGTTATAATCAATAGTAGGCTGCCAGACTGCATCCTCTCTGGATTTCCACTGGCGCTCTCCCTCAAGTTTCTTGACTTGTTTTACTATGATTTCTCTAATGGCTTTCCCAGTAGATTCTTCAATGGTTTCTTCACTTGACTCCTCACCAAATTCAGGATTAGAATCCAAATCCAACTTAGAACTGGATTCTCTACTGATTTCCTCTTTTCTAGGGATTTCATTCTGTGCTGGAGAAACTAAATGAAAAACAATAGGAAAAAAAAAACAAGCAAAAAATGCTGATGGTTGTTCCTATAGAAAGCATTGTCCAAGGTCAAATCTATTCTATAATTTCTTATCTTTAGATAGGAAAGATAATGACCCAACCTTGATTCATCCTTTCTGTACATATGACCCTCTTTGCTCTGCTGTGTAGCATGAATAAAAAAGAGGAGAGAAAATAACTGTCCCTGATAACTGTATCAGTGTCTTTACTTTTCTTTCCCTTTCTGTATCAGGAACTTCAATTTTAGAAGTGAAAGATTATAAAACCACTGATACAAATATACTTTGTTACTCCCAGGACTCACAAAATAATTAGTATAATTATAATTAGCTCTGGTGTAGTTTTAAAAGGTTGTGATCCTCATAACAACCCTGGAAGGTATGTACTACATTTTATAGATGAGGAAACTGAGGCAAAAGAGATTAATTAGCTTGCCCAGGGTCATATAGCTATTAAGTGCTCAAAGCCATATTTGAACTCAGGTCTTCCTAATTCCATTCACAACTCAGACCACTCTACCACCAAATGGGGCCTGTCTTGCTGTTTCTAGGAGTCCAGAAAAAAATTAGCATCATCTTTACCTTAATCATCTAATCATTTTCAATGAGATCTAGGAACCAGAAGACAAATTCCTGCCCCAGTTCCAATCCTAACTAACACAGTGACTCAACAATTGACAATCTCTCTGAACTTCAGTTTTATCATCTCTAAAATGGAAAAATAGCATTTACATGATATATCTCATAAGGCTGTTGTATAGGAAAGCACTCCTTAAATTTGAAACTATTATATTTGTATGATCTTCTGAAGTTGTCTGAATTTCTTTACAAGGTCCTTTCTTCTGCTATCTGATTGAGAAGAATTCACTTGACAAAGATTTACAAGGTGACACAGTGAAAAGAACATTGTGCCTGGAGTTAGAAAGATCAGGGTTCAAAACCATTCTCAGAAATTACTAGCTATGTGACCAAAGCCAATCAGCTTCAGTGTTCTCTACAACAAAATGGGGATCATAATAGCACCTACTTTCCAGGGTGGTTGTGAAAATAAAATGAGAATTTTTGTAAAGTGCTTAGCACAATGTCTAGCACATAATAGGTACTAGATAAATAGATATCATAATATATATAAATATATAATAGAAATGAGATAAATATATAATACATTTATACAATAAAATGTATAAATAATTATAAAGATAAAAATAAGTCATATCTCACTTCCTGGCAAAGAAATTAGGCAATTTTGTCTAAGGCAGTTTCTGAGCTCTTAACTTCCCATGTCAACTGCTTTATAATGTATATTTGTATAATATATGGTGATAATCAAGGTCATTATTAGTGGCACACTTGGTATTGATTCTGAAATGAATGAGACCTTTTTTTAAGCACCAGAGAAAAGAGAGAAAAAAGAGATAGGAAAGACCCCTCACAGATTTAGCCAGGCTAATTCCCCCCTGTTGGTCCAAGAGTAGAACAAGAATCTAGAATGACTCGCTGAACCCTTTGGGTCTCAGTTTTACTGTCTGATAAATTATTATCACTAGTGCATTAATACACTGCACCTTCCAAAGTGTTTTTGTCTCTCTCATCCCATATTTTAGTCTAACAACAGAAAGAGTGGAAATGGCAGCAGGGAAAAGTATTCAAATTTCTCCTTCCCAACAGGGGAGAAACAGGAGCATGACAGTATAGTCAGTGCTGGAGAAGATAGTGAGGGATGTAGCATCTTCTGGACAGAGAAAAAGGTTAAGATTAAAGGGAAGTTTGGCCATTCCCAAACAAACACTAATTTCCAGAAATTCCAAAGACACAGTAGTAGGGTAGGCAGAGTTGGAGTGGGATCTGGGTGGAGTAGATGTAGGAGAAAAGAAGTGAAAGAAGAAAGGTGCCATTAGGGGTAGTTTAATTCTAGGAAGTTGCTGGTTAATACAGAGAAAGAGAACAGAAGGAAGTTTTCTAGTCATAAGTATAAAGGTTAGTAGGAGATAAGTTGTAATGCTCACAGTCTTCAGAGAAAATATGCAGCAAGATAATTTTGATTGCAAGAAGAGAAGAGGGCAATGGGGCTATGGACCTTAGGTGGGTCTACCTTTCTTGCCATCTAGTCCAAACTGTATCTGAACAAGTCTTTCCTCTACAACATTTCTAACAACTGGCTCCCTTGTCTTTGCTTGAAGACCTTCAGATAGAGTGAGAACCCACCACTACCCAGGGTATGTATTCCATAGTTAAATACATCTGATTATTATGAAATTTTATTTTTTCTTATGCCACATCTAAATTTACTTCTTTGCACATTTCTACCCATTGTTCCTAGTTCTGCTCTCTGAGAAGAATCCAACAATTTCATCAATTCCCTCTATCTCCCCTTCCTGTTTTTTATACAGACTGCCCCCTGCTATGCCCAAAAGCTCTTTCCTACATGATATAATTTCTTTTTTTTTTTTTAACTCTTACCTTCCATCTTAGAATCAATACTGTGTATTGGTTCCAAGGCAGAAGAGGAGTAAGGGCTAGGCAATGGGGTTAAGGGACTTGCTCTGGGTCACACAGCTAGGAATTGTCTGAGGCCAGATTTGAACCAGGACCTCCAGTCTCTAGACCTGGCTCTCAATCTATTAAGCCATCTAGCTGCTCCCTCAAAATATTATTTATTTATTTGTTTTTTATTTAGAATATTTTTCCATGGTTACATGATTCATGATTTTTCCCACCCCTCTTCCATCCCCCCTCCTGGAGCTGACAAGCAATTCCACTGGGTGATACATGTATCATTGTTCAAAACCTATTTCCATGTTATTTATATTTACAGTAGAGTGATCTTTTAACATCAAATCCCAATCACATCCCCATCAAACTATGCGATTGATCCATAATATAATTTCTGATGGTTACCATAGATAGTGTCTTCACCCCAAAAAGTTACCTTATATTTATTTTAAATCCATTTATATACATACAAATTGGTATGTAACTTGGCTTTTTCCCCTTTTAAGCTCTCCCCACTCCATGGAATGTAAGCTCCTTGAGAAGAATGTTTCAGTTCTTTTTTATGTTCAGCACCAGCACAGTATCTGACACATAGGAGATATTTGATAGAGTCGTATTGGTTGATTCCCCCCTTAATATAGCTCCCCTTGAAATATTTGAAGACCGTCATCACACGCTCCCACCACGAACACTCCCCACCATGAGCTTTCTCTTCACCAAGATAAACAGAGTCTATTCCTTCAATCTGGCTTATGGCAAGAATTCAAAGTCCTTCTCCCTCCTGGTTGCCCCTCTAAAGGCTGTCCAGCTTATGAATATACTTTCAAAACTGTGGTGTTCAGAACTAAACAGATGCTGTCTGATCATGGCAGAGTACCATTGGATTCTCACATCCCTGGTCCTGAACATTGTGGCTTTTTTAAAATTGCAGCCCAAGATCACTTTGGTTATCATATCAAAGTGGCAACTGGTTCCTCCTGCTTGGATAATTGCATAATGTGAATAATCTCTATCAAATTGCTTACCTTCTCAAGGTTGGGGAGGGAGGGATGAAATCCCAATTTTTAAAATTACTGCAAACATTTTTGTTTACATGCAATTGAGAAAATGGGGTTTGGGGAGGTTTCATCTTGAAAGGCAGTATGGAGTAGTGAATAGGACTGGAAGACCCAGGTTCTGGTTATACTAGCAGTATGCCCAGGAGCAAGTCCCACACTTCAGTGGCCAGGAGAAAACTAGATATTACCAAAGAACTGCCGGTCTGCATTGATGGCAGAAATGTGCACTGTAACACAATTGAAATCATAAGTCTGGGGAGGAGGGAAGCATCTTGTTACTTCCTATAATGTAGTAGCCTGCCAAAATCTTTTTGTAAATTGGGGTTTAGAGGTGAAAATTGCATGAGGTCAGGGCTAAGGAGTACACAGACCAGGAATGCGGATTTGGATCTTCTACCATTATGTATTCTCTTTCCGCTTCAACATTGAACTATGGAATTGTTGAGAAGAAAAAATTCATTAATGACTGTAGATATTTGCCAAATACCAAGTCCCTTGTCAATGCTCCCTGTATGCTTGAGCACACGTCTAGGTGTGCGCAGAAGCTTGGCATGAAAGGCAAGTTTTCCACCAAGCCCGAGAGTCAGGTTTACCTTGGGTGGTGGTTGAATCCCCTTGGAGCAGAGGTAACAGGGCTAAAAGTGCCAAGATCCTCCACTGCATTCTCTCTTCTGCTGGCAGGAAGTGTGGAGCCCAGATGAATGAAGCACTTGGGAGAATAGAGGACTTGGCTTCTTCCCTCTCTTCAATAGACCTGAAACAAGAGGAAATCAGGTGAACAGCAGAGAGTCAGAGGCATGGAGGAGCCAAAAAAAGGGTTCCAGGACTAATGAGTCATTCAGTGTTGGTGATTGGTGGGAAAATATTGTAAAAGTAAGAAGAGTAAAAAAAAAAGAGAGAAAAAAACTAATGGCTTGTGACAGGAACTTGGAATGACATCAAAACCATCTCTATTTTAATTAAAATATTGAGAGTAGTTATTGTTTGGGTAGTTCTGGTCAAGGGCATAAGGAGTGCATAGAAGAATTTGAAAAGAAAAGAACTCTGAGACCATTTAGGGTCATTCCAAACCAGTGGCTCAAACTTGAGATAACTTGAATTAACAAACCATTAAGATGCTTTATTTTGGCTTGAGAACACAATAAAGAAATCCATAAGATGTTTGTCATTTGAAAAGAACAATACACATGTGAGCAAACACAGGGTAGAACACCTGGATGTTGGTCAAAGAGTACCTCTGTAGTTTGGGCTATTTGCCAGTCAGTGCTATGACCTAAAAAGTACTACTCCTAGAGCATGGTGTTAGGACTGTTCATATTTGAAATCTATTTTATTTTTCTGTTTTAAAATCTAGACATCCATTAAGGTCCTTTTCATAGGCCATGGCATAGTTCCCAAAGTCTATGATTTCATATATATCTCTATGATATCTCTGTCAAAGTATGATCTTCCAGGTCTTAAAATAACGTTAAATAACGTTTTGATTAGCATTTATACTCCTCGCCTTAGGCAGCCTTAAAGACTTCATTTACAGAATCAGACTTATGACCATAACCCAGAATTATAGACTTAGAATGGAAAAGGAATTTGGAGGTCATCAAGGTCATTTTTTAGCTGTAGAAAATAATGCATAGAGAGGTTAAATTACTTGACCAGAGTTTTATGATCATCAATCTAGTCAATCTGACAATTTGAGGCAGGATTCATACCATGACTCTTTGGCTAAAGTCCAATATTCCATCCCTGTACCAGAAATGTCAAGAACACAGCTAGCAGATCTCACTGAGGTCACTTTCCAGTGTATCCAGAACAAGACTAAAATATAATTGGAAAATACTGAACAAAATAAGTAAAAAATATGATAGAACATAGATAATGCCCAGATGTGGTTTTTCTAAGTTAATATGTGACCTGCAGAGAGTCTTATGTTTGGTTTAGTGGCCCCATTTCTATTTTAGTCTGATACCACTGCAGTATACCATGCCACCTCTATAAAATGGCGGGGGGTGGGGGGAAGAGTTAAAAAGAGGAGGTTTAAAAAATGAACTAGAAACCAAACAAGCATTTGGCTATTCCCTCCTCATCTCTGCCTTTCAGAGTCTTTCAACAGTGAGACATTTCCTGGGTGCTCCTAGACCATAGTGTTTTTTCTCTTCTCTAACAGCACATTTTGTCTCATCTCTTCTTTACCCACTTCACTCCCTCCTTATCTGTGTTGTTTGTTGAATTCCATTTTGTTGTTGCTCAGTCATGTTTGATTCTTCACAACTCCCTTTGGGGTTTTCTTGGCAAAAATTCTACAGTGTTCTGCCATTTCCTTCTCCAGCTCATTTTATAAATAAAGAAAAACAGAGGCAAAAAGAGTTCAGTGACTTGCCCAGGCTCACACAGCTAGTAACTGTCAGAGGCCAGATTTGAACTCAGGAAGAGGAGTCTTTCTGACTTTAGGCCTGGCACTTGATCCATTGTACCAGCTCCAAAGATTCTCTAACTACAGATTTAATTAGCTACTATGAGCAAAATGGTAAGTGTATGACACACATACTTGAACTAATTTGTTCAAGCAAGACCAAAAGAGGCATGGTGAGCTGAGGGCAACTGGAAGTAACCAAAGATGCAGAAGAGATGGGCTCATGCACTGCCCTAACCATAATCCTTTCTAACCCTTTGGGGACCTTAAGTAAAGAATTTTGCAACCATGCTGATTTCCATTGATTTCCATTGCCCATGGCAAAGTACAACCCAAGCCTCTCACCAGACAGTCCTTCTATGTCTGAGACCATGAAGAGGTTTCCCTCTGCTGGAATCTTCTGAAAGATGACAGAGACAAGGGATTCTCTATCAAAGCTCTGCACTGTGGCAGAGACCTACTTTGATTGCCCCACTTTGACCCCCTCAGAGAACTATGGATATCACAGGGCATTCACGATGACTTTAAATACTTTTTATTTTAATAACAAATTTCTACATAGGTTTTCCAAAGTTATATGATCCAAATTATCTCCCTCTCTTCTGCCCTCTTCCCTCTCAGAGCTGGTAAACAATTCAACCTGGAAAAATGCATTATCATGCAAAACATATTTCCATATTATTCATTTTTGTAAATGAATAATCTTTTAAAAATAAAACCTGACTTTAAATTCTTAATCCCAACCACCAAATTTCTAAGAATCTTGACACTGAAAATGGAGCCCCTGTTACCTAATTGGTGGCCAGAGATCCAATGTGACCTTCATAACCATCATCATCCCCACCCTTAACATGTAGCTAATATTTATGTAGTACTTACTACATGCCAAGAACCATGCTAAGCACTTGACTCTCATTCTCATTGGTCCTCACAACAACCTCATTGTTTATGCTCATTGTGGGGTATGGCTGCTGGAGCTGCTACCACTTCTTGAAGCCACAGGTAAGAGTTGGGTGACAGGCGGACAGCAAAGGTGAATGAGTAGCCCTGAAAAGGGCTCACCAAGCCTCCCATCAGCCTCAGGACACTTACTAGCTAGGTGACCCTGAGCGAATCACTTAACCTTTGTTTGACTCATTCACATATCTCAAATCCCACCCCTTCCAAGAATCCTGACTTGTTCTACCCACAGTGACCTGACCCTCTCCCAAACGCCCATAGCATTGTACTTTCCATCGGGCACGTAGGACTTATTACCTTCCATTGTGCATTAAATTTCATTTATTCATATCTTATAAATTCTATTACCAAACACCTCTTGGAGTTAGTAGCAGAGGCACTTCATAGATCCCTAACTTAAACCCAGTTTGTATGGTTGGAAAATCTTGAACCCCTAAAACTACATTACTCAAAATTCCTTTCTGTATTACCTAGAATCCTTTTCCCTTTTCCTGTGTCCTCAGGTTTACATGAGAATTTGCTTAGACACCTCCCACGCTCTCTTTTACTGGTGACCAAACTGAGTTCAGGTAGTTCTTTTACTCTAGTTATTATTAATAAAACTTTTAAAATATAATAGCTTTTGAATATTAATTTTAAAACACACAAGTTGAAAGGAACTGAGGGAGTAGTATATTTCTCAAGAGCCAGTTGTTTGTTTTTTATGGCATGAGTTCTATATGTCTTTATTCTTTCATCCACTCATCCAACATACATTTATTTAACAAGACCCTAGCGAGGCACTGAAAAACTCAAAAAGTGGGCATAAAAGAGTTTATGGCCCTAATACTTGGACCCCCCATAGAAACTCCTCATGAGATCTAGAGTAATAGCATCACATTGCTAATCAAAAGCTAGTTTTACTAGAAACATAATAATGGACTCTTTCAATTACATACGAATCCTAATGGAAGAATAAAAAATAACTATGTCATAGATTATGTAGAAAACAGTTATTTCTTCTTCCCTGTGAATATTAAATAGCTCTCTGTTTAATTATTGACACGGGAATAATTTTGTGGTGTAGGTCTTAGACAAATGTCTCTGATAGGCATCATGGTGTGTTGGGTCGGAAAGTCGAAAAATAGTCAGAAAGACCTGGGTTTGAATCCTGCTTCTGCCCCATCCTAGGAGAAGTACTATGAATAAGTCACTTATCCTTCTCATGATCCCCACACCCACAACCTCACATTCCAACAACCCTCTAAGACTATAAATTCCTAAAGAGTTGCTTATATGCATTGATGAAGAGCATTCCCTATGCCAATGAAATAAGAGGTCTAGATCATATACAAATTAATGAAGGAATGAATGGGTAGAGATAAATAGACAAACAGACAGAGAAAACAAGAAAGATCCATAAACAGACAGAAGTAAGTAGGCAAGCAAATAGATGAATAAAGACAAATACCTTAGTTTACATATTTTAATGTTTCTTTTATGTATATATATTTTTAATTTTAATCAATTTTTCAGTTACATGTGGAAACAATTTTTTATCATTGTTTTCTGATATTTTAGGATTCAGATTTTCTCCCTCCCCCCTTTCCCATCTCCTCAAGGTAGTAAATAGTTTAATATAGGTTAAACTAGTGCTTCCATGCAATACACATTTCCATATTAAGAGCCAATTGTTAAACTTTCAGTGTGAGCCTTTATAACCTAGAAATTAGCAAACACTACAAATCAGGACTTGATTTCTCATTTGTTGATTTCTACACTTAAGAAATAACAAAGAAAGTATTAATGACGAACAATCTGTCCTGAGTAAGGTTATGGGGTGCTCCATAAGACTAGCATCCCTGGGGACAGCTGGGTTACTCAGTGGATTGAGAGCCAGACCTAGAGATGGGATGTCCTGGGTTCAAATCCAATCTCAGACACTTCCCAGCTGTGTGACCCTAGGCAAGTCACTTAACCCCATTGCCTAGCCCTTACCACTCTTCTGCCTTGGAACCAATACATAGTATTGATTCCAAGATGGAAGGTAAGAGTTTAAAAAAAAAAAGACTAGCAGCCCTGATGTGAGGATTTGCCAAGTCTTTTTCAGGGCTGCTCATCCACTTTGGGGGTCCACCTGTCACCCAACTGTCCCTTGTGACTCCAAGAAGCCATAGTATGTGCAGTGACCACACCCCCAGGAAACTATCTCAGCACACAAGCTAAACCAGGTTATGGGTAACCAATGGGGCACACCCTATCAGTGAGTGAGGGCAAGGTCTCCCCCAACCATAGCTAGAGATTTCCTTGGCAGAATGGGCAAAATGAGAAACATTTGTTCTAATGGCCATGGAGGCAGCTGAAGCAGGAACTATAGAGCACCCAGAGTTTGGTCAGACAATCAAAGATGCCAAGGTCACCTTAGCATCCCAGGCCATGACCAGTCATCCTGACTTTGTCTTGTCCCTCAACTTCAATGACTCTGAAAGAGGGCATAAGGCTGAGAACTTTGTCCAACTCCTACTCACTTAAATCTAATTCATACATAAATCAAGACATTACCCTCTTGATGTCCCTCTTCAAAAATAAGAGACAAACAATATGCCTTACATACATCCCTCCCCCACCCCCAACCAGAGCTGGTTGTTAAATATTTACCAGCACATTCCTAGAGATTTTCAGCCCTTTGCAGACATTGTTCTTTATTGTAGCTATGTTGTTTGGGTTATATTAAAATGTCCTTGCTTTCCCAGAGTTCTGATGAGATGAAGGAATCTATGGGACCAGAAAGCAGGTCTCAAGTTTCTGCAAGAAAGTACAGGAAAAACAACCTTGGGATGAAATGCATCAAACTGAACAGGGAGGGGGCAACTGGATGACTCAGTGGATTGAGAGTCAGGCCTAGAGATGGGAGGTCCTAGGTTCAAATCTGGCCTCAGATACTTCCTGGCTGTGTGACCCTGGGCAAGTCACTTAACCCCCATTGCCTAATCCTTACCAATCTTCTGCCTTGGAACAAATACAGACTATTCTAAAATAGAAGAAAAGAGATTTTTTTTAAAAATGGACAGGGAAACAAGCAATGAGAGAGGAGAGGGAAAGTGTCATGAGATAGGATAAATAGCAGAGAGGCATTAGTGACAAGTAGAACAAACCCTAGTACTAAAAAGGGAAGGCAGGGAAAGCTGGAATCTAAGGCTGTCTCATAGACAATTGGGTAATGCCAGAAGAAATTATATGAGAATTTACCAAAATATTATTGTGCCTAAGGAATTATGGAAGAGATGACTTTAGAGAATCCTGAGTCAAATGAGCTGATAAAGAGTGAAGTGAGTAGAAGCAGGAAGGAGGGGGGTTGAATTTTGAAAGACCCTTGAAAAAAAAAATAAGAATGGAAGCCCTGACCAATCATGCTGCAATTGGATGAAACATTTTAGTGTGTTACTCACCTCCTGGCACAGTTGTGATGGGCAAAAAATGCTGAGGCAAATATTTGGATGTGGCTACTATAAGGATTAATTGTGCTTGACAATCCCTACTTGTTTCACAGTTTTTTCTTATTTTCTGAATTAATAGGGAATCCCTGAGAGAAGATTAGCAATAGTGATTATCATCAATCCTCCACCCCCACAAAATAAAGCAAAGATTTTTAAACTCACAAGAGAAATCAGAAGGAAGCTCCTACCAGGATAGTTGTAAAAATAACATGATCTAAAATAGGAATTTACTATTTTCATAATACTCTTTTTTCCTATTATGCATAGTATTTAAGTTAGAATTTTAATTTCTTTTAAAAATATAAAGGAAAAATTATTCAATAAGAGAGAGAGGAAGATAGTTGTTAAGAGGAAGAGGAGTAGTTGATGACTCCCTTCTCAGAGGGACTGAAGCAACTATTTGTTTCTTACCAAGTAATAACAGTGGAATAGGGTTATTGTCTTCCTTATAGTTTACTGACCACCTTCTTTCTTCCAAGCACAGTGATTCTCTGACATCGAAACTCAATATTCTACTCCTACCTCCTCTCTAGGAAAGATTTTAATACCTTTTGAGAAAAAAAAAAAACTTTCAACTATACAGAATGGTCCAAAGATATTGTTCTCAATGCACTTTTGGTTTCCTGGAGAATGGGTGATTGAAATATAGAATACCAGATAGATAGGGTAGATTAGGTGAATTTCCACTCATCCATTAATCAAGATAGCTTGGTCCTAGATCAGAGTGCTAAAATTGTCCTGATCATATAATATTCAGTGAAAAGAATCTGAATATGGAGTCATAAGACCTGATTTAAAGTCCAGGTTCTACTATTTACTACCTAGCCACCGTTAGTGATCAATTTCATCATTTGTAAAATTAAGGGATTGGACCACATGATCTCCAAGGTCCTTTTTAGGTCTAGATCTATAAGCCTATGAAACTGATTGTCCTTGATAAATTCAAGTTACCTGGCCCAGATCCTATATACTTAGATTAGATACTTAAAGAACTGGCAGGTGTGGCTGCTGCTGTGATGAATGAAGATTATGGAGATCTCACAGGTACCACAGGAGTAAAAAAATTACAAATGTCCCAACTTTAAAAAAGAAAAGGATAAATATTACACACAAACACACAAAGGGACAATAGTAGAGGTTGTAAGTTATAGGTCAGTGAACTTGACTTCAGGTCCTAGGCAAATTCTAGCCCAGATTGTTAAAGAGATGACTAATGAACCATTTTTTAAAAGTGGTGATTATGAAAAGTCAGAATGGCTCCATCAAAAACAGGTCATGCCAGACTAACTTTTCTTTTGACTGGTAAATCAAGAGAATTCTATAGATACAATTTTACCAAAGTTTTTGCAAAGCATTTCATACAGTATTTCATATTGTTCTTATGGGTGGGTGGGAGGAAGGGATAGAGGAGGGAGAGAAAGAGGGGAAGAGAGGAAGGGGGGGCTAAATGATCATAAAATTAGATGAATTTAGAACTGGTTCAATGGCCAGTGGACAAGATTACTTTTTAAAATAATATTTTCCCCAATTGTATGTAAAATCCATTTTTAACATTCATTTTCTAAAATTTGGAGTTCCAAATTATCTCTCTCCCTCTCTTTCCTTCTACCTCTCTGAAATGGTAAGCAATTTGATATAGGTGATATATGTGCAACCATGCAAAACCAAATTTCCATATAGGTCATGTTGCGGAAGAAGGCACATATTAAAATAACTCATAAAGAAAATAAAGTGAAAAATAGTATGCTTTGAACCATATACACTCTCCATCCATTCTTCCTCTGGAAATGGCATTTTTCATCATGAATCCTTTGGAATTGTTTTGGATCATTGTATTGCTGATAATAGCTAAGTCTTCCACAACTGATCATCTTACAATATTACTATTACTGTGTATCATCTTCTCCTGGTTCTGCTTACTTCACCTTGTGTCAGTTCATGTAAGTGTTTCTAGGTTTTTCTGAAATCATCTTGCACTTAATTTTTTTATAGCACACTAGAATTGTGTTACAATCATATACTACAACTTGCACTTACTCATTCCCCAATTGATGGACATGCCTTAAATTCCCAGGTTTTTTTGCCACCACAAAAAGAGCTATAATAAATGTTTTTGCATCAATACATTGTTTTCTCTTTTTTAAAATATCTTTTGAATATATACCCAGTAGTGATATTATTGGATAATGAGTAGTCATTTGTCCATAGTTCCAAAATTATTTTCCAGAATGGCTGGATCAGTTCATAATTCCAGCAACAATGCATTACTGTCCTAGTTTTCCCCTCCAACAATATCATTTTCCTTTTTCTGTTAAAGTAGCCAACCTAATAGATGTGTGGTGGTATTACAGAGTTTTAATTTGCATTTCTCTAATCAATAGTGACTTAGAACAAATTTTTATGACGATGGCTTTGATTTCTTCATCTGAGAACTGTCTATTCACATCCTTGGTCCATTTATTAATTGAAGAAGATTTGTATTCTTATAAATTCTTCTGTTCTCTCTATATATGAGAAATGATGCCTTTATCAGAAAAACTGACTATAATAAAATTTTCCCAGCTTTCTGCTTTCTTTCTAATCTTTGTCACATTGGTTTTATTTGTACAAGAACTTCTGGTTTAATATAATCAAAATTATCCATTTTATATTTTATAATGCTCTCTCTCTCTTTGGTCATAAATTCTTCCCTTAACCATAGATCTGACAGGTAAGCTATTCCATACTCCATTAATTTGCTTATGGCATCACCCTTTATGTACCCATGTACCCATTTTGACCTTGAGTTACTATATGATGTGGGATGTTCTGTCATACTATTTTCCAGTTTCCCCAGCAGCTTTTTTTCAAATACTGATATTTTAAAAGACATGTTGTTCAACTGTATCCAATTTGTTGGAGCCCCATTTGATGTTTTCTTGGCAACACTTCTCCAGATTATTCAATGAATGAGGAACCTGAGGCAAAGTTAAGTGAGTTAACTAGAGTCACACAGCTAGTAATTGTTTGAAGTCAGATGTGAACTCAGGAAAAAGAGTCTTCCTGACTCCAGACCTGGCACACTACCCACTGTGTCACCTAGCAAACCTAAGAGAGACAAAGCTTTCAGGAATAATAAGGTGATGGTAGGTCTTTTCTCTGAAGTATTGGTTGCACCTCTGAGAACCACATTTGAGGGAAGGTAATGCTATAGAAGAGGGCAACAAAAGTAATAAAGGAATTTGAGCCCATGTTATATGAAGACATTGAAGTAACTAAATGTATCTTGCAGAAGACTTCTATAACATGAAAGTTATGTTTAAGTAGTTTGAAATATCATAATATGTAAAAGGTTTAGACTTGTTCTGTTTAGTCTCAAAGGGCAGAATTAGGGGCAAATATTTAAAACTATAACTAGGCAAATTTAGACTTGATTTATCAGGAAACCCATTTTAACCATTTAACCATTTAATTAGAGCTACATGTCAGTAGAATGGACGTCGTGGAAGTCTTTAAGAAGAAATTGAATGATAACTTGTAGGTTAGGTGGTAGCAGAAATTCCTTTTCAGATATGAAGTTGACTAGATAGCAGTTGAGATCCTTTCCCATTGAAAATTCTATGATTCTGTGAATCTGAATTTACTATAAACCTCATTCTGGTTCTTTCTTATTTCTTGTATACCTGTTTAATATTCATCTCCACATCTGTGATCTGGCCTGCCCACCTACTAAATACTGGTCTTGTCTACGTAGTAAGCTCTCTCCTGTTGCCTTTGGGACTTTTCTGGAAGCATGGAAAATGATACTCTGGCAATAAGTCACTATAAACTAATCTGGGGGACAGAGGAGAGACCTAAAATGATTATGCAAGTCCTTTATGGCAAATGTCCAGCAAATGTTGCCTCCTACCCCATGCATAGCACTGAAGTGCTACTTAGCCTTCAGCATCTATTACTTATAGCAACCAAGAACTGCTATCATTGCAGAAGAAAAAGATATGATTGATCATGTGGTTCAATGGAGATATGATTGGGGATATTCACTTTAAATGATCACTCTATTGTAAATATTAATAATATGGAAAGAGGTTTTGAACAATGATACATGTAAAACCCAGGGAATTGCTCATTGGTTATGGGACAGGAATGAGAGTAGGGGAGGGAAAAAACCATGAATCATGAAACCATGGCAAAATATTCTTAATGAATTCATTACATTTTAAGAAATTAAAATTTTTAATTAAAATTTTTAATTTTTTAATTTTAAAAAAGAATTTTCAAAACCTTTGCGTCACTTTATCAACAGATTTTTTTTTAATTTTCTAATTTGAGCCCCATAAAAGTTCATTGATATGTAGATATCAGTAGTAATAAATAACGTGTCCTTCTTATTTTCCCTTTTATTTCTTTTGTATTTATTTTCTCTATAGCTATATATGTACATACTATCTCTCCATAGAGAGTGTGGTTGTGTCCTGTGTGCCCAGTATCCTTTACACAGTAGATTCTTAAGCACTTGTGAGTAAGTCAAGCATTGCTCTTGATGCTGGGAATACCTTTTTCAAGTTCATTGAACTGCTAATGAAGCCAAATTCTTTATAAAGTCCTCAGCTCATGCTGATGGCCTAATCAATCCATTCTGATTAATAGAAGAAAAAGCTAAGCTTGCCCTAGAGTAGCCTAGTGCAATATCAACTTCCTTAGATTAGTGTGAGAAGTAATGTTGAATAGTGAACTGAGATCCAAACAGCATAAAGGTGCCATCTAGTGGTGCCTACAGAAATTACATCCCCATAAAGCCGACCGAGCTCTGTGTGTATTGCGTGCGCGGGCGCGGGCGCGGGCGTATGTGCGTGCTCGGGCGCGGGCGCGGGCGTATGTGCGTGGGTGTAATAAGAAAGCTACAGGAGTTCGGGTGAAAAGTGCACCAAAAGTTCGAGTTCTATTCTCTACTTCCACTTAGTAGCATTAAGTAAGTCACTTCCCTTCTCTAAGACTGTACCTCATCCATAAGATGGAAGGGAAGGGTTAAAAAAATTTTTTTAATGAAAACAATTTTCCTTGACAAAGCTATAAGAAAAGAATATGGTGGATTTGCCTGCATCTTGGTCTTCCCAAAAGTCAATCTGACCATGCCACTTGACCTGATGATGAGCATGGTAAATGTTCATGGCTTTCACTCCCACAGTAAAGGAAGCCATTTCAGCTCCATTTAAAACGGCCCGATTTAGGGTAAGGGAGCAAGATCAGTCTTGAATGCCAATTATCCACTATAAAGAATTCTAAAAAGGACCCGCTTTATTTCTCCGCCTTGCTTTAACTATATATCTGTCCTAGAAAAAGTGGGTAGCCCTTCTACCCAGTTAATGCTGCGCTCCCTGCCCCATCCCACAGGGGCCCCAGTTCTAGCAATTTCATGCAAAGTCAAAAACAAAAGGAGAAAACAGGGAAGGTGGTTGGAGTTAGATGTCTGACTTGCCTAGGTTCTCCCGGGTCTTTTGTCCCAAGGAGATATCATGATATGCTGCTGAAATCTAACCATTCAGAAAGAGAAATGAGAGTTGATTATGTATATTTTGAAGTTAAATGCCTAGAGATGATCTTTGAGGAGAGAGAAGATTGCGGAGAAAATGTTTTAGGAAAAGGCAGAAGAGGATGCAGGACAGAAGCCTTCCATGCGGTCATTCACAAGAAATGGAATAAAGGTGATGATACAACAAAAGAAATTGAGGAACAGTCAGGCTTCAAGAAAAAAAAGAGGGAATGCAGAAAAGGATGGGAAAAATTGTCAAGTGCTGTAAAGAAATAAAGTGATCTTGATTCAAGGAATCTTGAAGGCCCCAGAGAGGAACAAGGAGCAGCATAATATAGCAATGTTCTGACAGGAACATCCCATGTGTTAAGGGTCCTCTAAGTCCCTAAGAAATCTGACATCAGCTGCCATAGCAGGCCCAAAAGATCCGTTGCTCTGAACTACAAAGATCCAAGGGGGACCTAATCCAGGAAATAAGGTCAGTGCAATAAGCCAAGAGACCCAGCACTAAGCAATTCAGAGGCATCAACCTCACCCTGTAATAAACTCCCCAATTCTGGAACTAAAGCTACAAAGAAATTCTTTTAAAACAGGGGGGAAAATTATAAATTTAAAGAGATTTAATTTAAAAGAAAAAAATTTTTAATTTAATTTAAATTTCAAAGAGATTTCTAAAAGAAGGAAAAAGCAATTCTATAACAACTGCAAGCAGAAATTATAAAGAAAACATGGATTTCCTGCAAGGAATACAGGAATACGTGGAAGAAATGAAGTAAGAGACAAAAACAAAAGACCTAATTAAATCAATTCCCAATGAAATAACAATAAAGGATGATTCCCTACATCCACCTATCTCCCCCCTCAAAAATCTTTATAATAAACAAGTATACTTAAACAAAACCAGTAAATAGATAATGTGAAACATATTTGTCCATTAATTATATTCCCTCCAAATGTAATGTAAACAGGCCATACCTGTTCCCTAGGTGTTCCCAGGGTGTATCCATTATTCGCACTAAGGGTGTTTGTCTTTGTGGAAGAGTGTGCCCCAGTTAAAGAACTATTGCAAGAATCTTGGTGTGAAGTTATATGAACCTGAAAAAAGGTGGTGGCAGTGGACATAAAAAGAAAGTTAGGATAGGAGGCTGCTAGGTGGCTCAATGGATAGAGAGCCAGGCCTAGAGACAGGAGGTTCTGGGTTCAAATGTGGCCTCAGACACTTCTCCTAGCTGTGTAATCCTGAGCAAGTCACAACTCCCATTGCCTAGCACTTATTGTTTTTATTTTTGCTTTTTGCCTTGGAACCAATTCTTAGTATTGATTCTAAGGTGGAAGGTAAAGGGTTTAAAAAAGAAAGAAAAAGTTAAGATGCAAGAGACATTACAGAGGAAGAACCAGGACTTGGCAACTGAGTACAGAGGAGGTGAAATTTTGGCAGAAGATAGAGTTAGAGGGCATCACCTCCCTTTGCCTCCCTGTTACCTTTCCCCCTATCATATCCTACTGGTCCATTAACTAGTTTTCATGCCTCTCCTAAGACTGCTTTCCCAACCTACCCTACCTGTTGAAATTTTACCTATCCTTCAAGGCTCCATCCCACCCTGGAATGACCACGCCAATTCAGGAACTAAAGCCAGAAAGATGATTAATTTTGTTTAAGCATGATAAAATATATTGTAAATAAGGAGCAGCTAGATGATTCAGTGAAAAGAAAACCAGCCCCAGAGAAAGGGGGTTCTGGGGTCAAATCTCTCCTCACACATTCCCTAGCTGTGTGACCTTGAGCAAGTCACTTAATCCCCATATTCGTATCACTCTTCTGCTTTTGAATGAATACATAGTATTGGTTCTAAGATGGAAGGCAAGAATTTTAAAATATGTAAATTGTACATTTTTAATACAGTAGAAAATTGCCTGTTACAACCCCTGTAACAAAGTAAAGTTTGACAAACTACACTAATACTTTAACAGAATGCATACTTCCATGTTTCAAGGACTTGGAAGTGGGGGCAGGAGGAAGAATGTGCAGAAGATGAAGAGTTCGTACATTTATTCCTCTTGGTCTCATCTGCCTGAGCGAACAAAAGATCTTGGGGAGCTCAGTTGAAAATCTAACTTTGATCACTACAGCTACATTTTCTACAACCCTCTGCCCCAAGAACTTTTGGTGTTTTGGTGAATATGAATTTAGGGAAAGGGGGCACAAGGCACAGCCATCCCCAGGTAGAGTTGCAGGGAGAAAAAGGAGGATTCTTTGCTCGAATCCTTTGCTCTGAATCCCTGCTTTTATTACATGTATGTGAGTCTACGTATAGAGAGACAGCGATAAGCCTGCTAGATTTTGAGGTGCCCTGCATTTATAGCCCCAACAGTGATTAAGCCCAGCCAGAGTCAGTGCCCATTGAAGGATTGAAGTGACTTGCTCAACTACACTTCTTGAATAGGAGTCAGTCACTGAAAAGGGCCATCAATGTGTTTTTAATTATTTTTTATTATAAGAGCATTGCTGAAACATTTATGGAAACCCCCACCTTTGTTTTAAGGCTCTCCAGAAGGCTCCCATTTCTGTTCTCATTTTGAAGGTGTTCCATTTGATTTGGGTGATGATTCAGGACATTACGCCTGCTCTGGGCTGTCCAGGACAGAAGCCGAAGGCAAAAGAAAGAATAGCTTTTGAAGGTCCCTCCAACTGGACACTAGTTCTAGCAAGTAGTCATGCATTCAGGTTTCTTCTGGTTCTCTATAGGATTGAGGTATAAGTACACCCAGAACTACACTGACAAGAGCAAATCTTTCCAATTCCATTGTGTGCCATAAGCATGGAACAATGAACCCAAAGAGAGAGTACTTCATTTTCAGGTGTTGTCTGTTCTGGAGTCCTTTATATTGTGGCCCATAGAACAGCCAGTTTCCTCACTTTTGTTTTCAGTGCATAGGCTTCTCGTGTTCTTACTGAAAAATCTTGACTAGCTGGAATGCTTGGCAGACTGGTACCTGGGAGGGCTGGGGAAGGGAGTTAAAGGAGAGTCATTAAAGGAAAAATGGATTAGGAAAATGATCAGTGAATGGAGAAAGGAGTTGGCAGGCTGAGCAGCAAGTAACCTTTTAGGGGCTAGGTTTACTTAATGGCAAGATGGAAATAATTCTAGTACCTATTAACAGATTGTTGTTAGAAGAATCAAATTCTATGAAGTATGGAAAGCCTCTGGAAAACCTTATAGTTTGTTTGGGTTTCAGCTGTTGTTACTTTTAGAGCTCAAATATGGAGGAGAGAAAATACACTAGGACCATTAATGCCTATCAAATACATGAACAGATTCATTTTTTCAGAGCAACGTAGAGTGGTACAGAAAGCCTCTAAGAATTAAGTATGAATGAGAAGGCCTAAAAGGGCAGGTAGTGGATAGTATCAGGCCTGGAGTCAGGAGAATTGGGGTTCAAATCTGGCCTCTGATACTTTCTTGATATGATACTCTGCACAAGTCACTTACCTCCATTTGCCTAGCCCTTGCCTTTCTGTCAGACTTGTTACTGTGTCAGGAAGTAAAAGGAGGGAGGAGGAGGAGGAGGAGGAGGAGAAGAAGAAGGAGAAGAAGGAGAAGAAGGAGAAGAAGGAGAAGGAGGAGGAGGAGGAGGAGAAGGAGGAGAAGAAGGAGGAGAAGGAGAAGAAGGAGAAGGAGAAGAAGGAGAAGAAGGAGAAGAAGAAGGAGGAGGAGAAGGAGGAGGAGGAGGAGGAGGAGGAGGAGGAGGAGGAGGAGGAGGAGAAGGAGGAGAAGGAGGAGAAGGAGGAGAAGAAGGAGAAGAAGGAGAAGGAGAAGAAGGAGAAGAAGAAGAAGAAGAAGAAGAAGAAGAAGAAGAAGAAGAAGAAGAAGAAGAAGAAGAAGAAGAAGAAGATGATGATGATGATGATGATGATGATGATAAAAAGAAAATATATGAGGACTTCCAGTCAAGATGGCAGCTTAGAAGCTGCGAAAGTTCAGACCTCAGAAACCTTTCCTTACCAATCGCAAAGTGAGTGCTCCTAGGACACTGAAATTCAAGCTGAACAACAGGACAGACCTGGGGAACCCTCCTCCCGGACCTGGATCAAAAGGTACAGCCCCCTAAAAGCCAAAACCCTAGATCACTCGGATCTAAGGGGCAGGCAGAAGGAAGGTCCCAGGACCCATCCTCCCCAACCCAGAATGCTGAGCCCATGGAAGCAACAGGAACTTCAGGGCCGGCACAAGGGCCCCAGGACTGGCTATTTTGAAGGACTCACCTTTAAAGCAACCTGAGCCAGTCTCCGGGATGCCCAACACAGATGGCAGGGAAACATAGAGAGAAGGGGGAAGCCTGTAGCTCCCTGGCTGGGTCCTTCCAACTGAGTCTCAAGGGAGGTCCCAGCTTTAGGGCACCAGATGAACCCAATCCCATCAGGAGCCCTCAGAGCTACTGAAAGGAGAGAAACCTTAGGGCCGGCAAAGGGGTTGCTCCGAAGAGCTTACCTTGAAAGTAACCTGGGCCAGTCTCCGGGCATTCAACACAGATTGTGGAGGAGGAGGTTGGTTTTTTTTTCTTTTCTTTCTTTCTTTTTTTTTTGGCTCGGGGATCATTCGGCCCACACAAGTTGATCCTAATCCCATCAGGAGCCCTCAGAGCTTCTGAAAGAACAGAAACAGGGCTGGCGAAGAGCTTACCTTGAAAGCAACCTGGGCCAGTCTCTGGGCATTCAACACAGATTATGGAGGAGGTGGTTTTTTGCTTTAGGGCTCATTCAGTACAAACAAGCTGAACCTAATCCCATCAAGAGCCCTCAAAGCCCAGGGAGGCCATGGCCCCTCCCCCCCTTAGAGAGCACAGTCTTCTGAAAGAACCAGCTGAATCTAATCCCATCAAAAGTCTCCAGAACACAGGGAAGCCCAAGCTCCCCACCCATCCTCATTGACTGCTGGACTTTAAGCCAATCAAAAGCCTCCAGAGGACAGGGAAGCTCAAACCCCCAACAACCCTCCCCCAGAGACTACACCAAGAGATCTTCTGTTAAAGCTCCAAGAGGGGAGACTGATAGAAATCCCCAAAAAACAAAGAAAATGAGAGGAACAAGAGCACAGACAAATACGGGGAGTAAAGAAGGGGTGAATTTGAGCAAACAACAGAAAAAGAAGAAAGAAACTACAATAGACAACTACTAGTCAGCAAATGGAACAGAGGGGGAGAGATCAGCAAACA
Source organism: Monodelphis domestica (assembly GCF_027887165.1). Taxonomy (NCBI): domain Eukaryota; kingdom Metazoa; phylum Chordata; class Mammalia; order Didelphimorphia; family Didelphidae; genus Monodelphis; species Monodelphis domestica. The sequence goes on from NC_077231.1 coordinate 116,753,344, forward strand.
ACAAACCAGAAATCCCAGAGAATTGGATACAGGCTGTGGAAGAACTCAAAACACAACTAAGAGAGGCTGAAGACAATTGGGAAAAGAACTTAAAAATTGAGATAAGTCATCTGGAAACAGAGGCACTTGAACTAAAACAAGAAAATAGTGTCTTGAAAGCCAAAATCAACCAGCTGGAAAATGAGGCAAAGGAGATGAAAGATGAAGCAAAGGAGATGAAAGATGAGGTAAAGAGGATGAAAGACGATCTTCAAAGAAAATCAGACCAGAAGGAAAAAGACAACCAAAAAGCCAGAGATGAAATCCAATCTTTAAGAACCAGAATACAACTAGAATCAAGTGACCTCACAAGGCAGCTGGACACTATAAAACAAAACAAAAAGAATGAAAAAATTGAGGAAAATGTGAAGCATCTCATTCACAAAACAGATGATTTAGAAAATCATTCAAGAAGAGACAATTTAAGAATAACTGGACTACCAGAAGACCACGACAAAAGAAAAAGCCTGGACATAATACTAGAGGAAATTATCCAGGAAAACTGTCTCGAGATCCTAGAACAAGAGGGGAAAGTGGAGATTGAAAGAATCCACAGATCACCCCCTGTATTTAATCCCCAACTGACAACACCAAGAAATGTTATAGCCAAATTCAAAAACAATCAGATGAAAGAAAAGATATTACAAGCTGCCAACAAGAAGCCATTCGGATATCATGGAAACATGGTGAGGTTAACACAGGATCTGGCTGCATCCACACTGAAGGACCGAAAGGCATGGAATACGATATTCCGGAAAGCAAGGGAACTAGGTCTACAACCAAGAATAAAATACCCATCAAAACTGACTATATTCTTACAGGGGAAAGTATGGTCATTCAACACAACAGGAAAGTTCCAAGCATTCATAAATAAAAGACCAGACCTGAACAGAAAATTTGATGTCCAACCACAGAAGTCAAGAGAATCATCAAAAGGTAATTAAAAAAGAGGGGAAAAAAACAAACAAAACAAAACAAACATTTTATAAGAGACTCAATAACTTAAAATGATATGTATCCCTATAAGAAAAGAGGTCATTGGTAACTCTTAAAAACTGTTGCTATCACCAGAGCAGCTAGAAGAATTACACTCAGAGGGAACAGTGACAAACTGTATAGGATGAAAGGACAAGACATAAATAGGTATATAGATATATGCATACATAAATACATATACATGTGTATGTATATATATATATATATATATATATACATGACTAGAGCTAAAAAAAGAAAAGAGGTTATGACTAAAAGAAATGGGAAAAGAAACAAATGGGGGTAAATTTATATGTCACAAAGAAGCTCATGGCAGGAGGGGGGAGAACATCGATACACTGGAAGGGTAAAGAGGTTGGAGATAGGAAATACTCAACTCTTACGTATTTTGAAACTGACCCAAAGAGGGAAGAACAACCCAATCCATTGGGGAAGAGAATAGATTTGTGCCCTATAGGGGAGTAGAAGGGTAAAAAATGGACTGGTGGGGAGGGAAGCAATACAAGGGAGAGAGAGGGTGGGGGGAAAATTTTAAAAAGACTACAGGGGAAAATAAGGGAGGGAATAAGAAGGGAGGGGGGTAGAAAGGGAAGTAAAATAAGGGAGGGAACGGGGTGGGGGGGGGCTGACTATAAACAAACATTGATATAGAAGGAAATAGTGAAAGAAGAAAAGGTAGGACCAGGAGTAGAAATCAAAATGCTGGGAAATACACAGCTAGTAATCACAACTCTGAATGTGAATGGAATGAACTCACCCATAAAACTCAAGCGAATAGCAGAGTGGATTAAAATCCAAAACCCTACCATATGCTGTCTGCAAGAAACACATATGAGGAAGGTAGATATGCATTAGGTGAAAGCAAGAGGATGGAGCCAAACCTATTGGGCATCAAATGATAAAAAAGAAGGCAGGAGTCGCAATCATGATATCGGACAAAGCCAAAGTAAAAATAAATCTAGTTAAAAGAGATAGGGAAGGTAATTACATCCTGATAAAAGGCAGTATAGACAATGAGGAAATATCTGTACTCAATATGTATGCACCAAATGGCATAGCATCCAAATTTTTAAAGGAGAAACTAGAGGTGCTCAAGGATGAAATAGATAGAAAAACTATACTAGTGGGAGATCTGAACCTTCCCCTATCTGAACTAGATAAATCAAATCAAAAAATAAATAAGAAAGAGGTGAGAGAAGCAAATGAATCTTAGAAAAATTAGAGTTAGTAGACATATGGAGAAAAACAAATAGGGACAAAAAGGAATACACCTTCTTTTCAGCAGTACATGGTACATTCACAAAAATTGACCATGTACTAGGGCACAAAATCATTGCAAACAAGTGCAAAAGGGCAGAAATAATAAATGCAACCTTCTCAGACCACAGTGCAATAAAAATAATAATTAGTAAGGGTACATGGATAGATAAATCAAAAATTAATTGGAAATTAAACAATATGATTCTCCAAAGCCAGCTAGTTAAAGAACAAATCGTAGAAACAATTAATAACTTCAAACCTATGGGATGCAGCCAAAGCAGTACTCAGGGGGAAATTTATATCCTTGAGTTCATATATAAACAAATTAAGAAGGGCAGAGGTCAATGAATTGGGCATGCAAATTAAAAAACTAGAAAGTGAACAAATTAAAAATCCTCAGATGAAGACTAAATTAGAGATCCTAAAAATCAAAGGAGAAATTAATAAAATTGAATGTCAAAGAACTATTGATTTAATAAATAAGACTAGAATCTGATACTTTGAAAAAACAAATAAAATTGACAAAGTACTAGTCAATCTAATTAAAAAAAGGAAAGAAAAAAACCAAATTGACAGTATCCAAGATGAAAAGGGAGACCTCACCTCTAATGAAGAGGAAATCAAGGCAATCATTAAAAACTACTATGCCCAATTATATAGCCAAAAATATGGTAATCTAAGTGATATGGATGAATACTTACAAAAATATAAATAGCCTAGACTAAAAGAAGAAGAAATAAATTACCTAAACAACCCCATATCAGAAAAAGAAATTGAACAAGCCATCAAAGAACTTCCTAAGAAAAAATCCCCAGGTCCAGACGGATTCACAAATGAATTCTATCAAACATTCAAAGAACAGCTAACCCCAATACTATACAAACTATTTGACAGAATAAGCCAAGAAGGGGTTCTACCAAATTCTTTTTACGACACAAACATGGTACTGATCCCAAAGCCAGGCAGGTTAAAAACTGAGAAAGAAAACTATAGGCCAATCTCCCTAATGAATATAGATGCAAAAATCTTAAATAGGATACTAGCAAAAAGACTCCAGCAAGTCATCACAAAGGTTATCCACTATGATCAGGTAGAATTCATTCCAGGAATGCAAGGATGGTTCAATATTAGGAAAACCATCCACATAATTGACCATATAAGCAAACAAACTGACAAAAATCACATGATTATTTCAATAGATGCAGAAAAAGCCTTTGACAAAATACAACACCCATTCCTATTGAAAGCACTAGAAAGCATAGGAATAGAAGGGCCTTTCCTAAAAATAATAAACAGTATATACCTAAAACCATCAGCAAACATCATCTGCAATGGGGAAAAACTCAAAGCCTTCCCAATAAGATCAGGAGTCAAACAAGGATACCCATTGTCACCTTTATTATTTAATATTGTACTAGAAACACTAGCAGTAGCAATTAGAGAAGAAAAAGAAATTGAAGGTATTAAAATTGGCAATGAGGAAACCAAGCTGTCACTCTTTACAGATGACATGATGGTCTACTTAAAGAATCCTAGAGAATCAACCAAAAAACTAATCGAAATTAAAAAAAAGAAAAATATATACAAGTATATAAATGAAACTTCTCAGTGATATTCATTTTTCCCCCCAAGATCAAGGTTAGGTGATACAGGGGATAATAAAGCCTCATATGAGCTGAGGCTTGGGAAGACCTGAATTCAAACCGAGCCTCAGATGTGTGTCCTAGCTATAGGACCCTGGGCAACCAGGGCAAGTCACTTATCCAGTGATAGCCTCAGTTTCTTTAGTTTAAAGTTGAAATCATACTAGGCCTACTAAATATGACTGCAACCTAATGAGCTTTGGCTGTTTAGAATTATGAACCATATTATAATTTACCAAAAGCTAAACCCAATGAGAAGTATCTATGGAATTAGCAGTGATGCTGTTTTTCTGGAGTGACTTGACCCATCAATTATGCTACATTTGGAAATAGATCTGGTAGGGTGAAACTTTATAGAAATCATGTTAGATTTAAGCCAATATTTCCTCAAACCAAATTAGTCTAGGGAAGAGTATATCCTCAGTTTGGGAAAATATTTTAAAATTTTTATATTGCCATTAAAAAACAAACCCTTATATCTTCCTTCTTAGGATCAACCCTGTATATTGGTTCTAAGGCAGAAGAGCAATAAGGGCTAAGCAATGGGGGTTACATGACTTGCCCAGGGTCACACAACTGGGAAGTGTCTGAGGTCAGACTTGTACCCAGGACCTCCCATCTCTGGGCCTCACTCTCAATCCACTGAACCATCTAGCTGCCTCCCCATTTTTTTTAATGTAAAGATCTATTTATAAAAGCTAATTGATGTTAAATGGATCTATATTGAGGCTCTAATCAATGGATCAAGCAATTAGTCAATAAACATTCATTAAGGGGACAGCTGGGTTGCTCGGTGGATAGAGAGTCAGGCCTAGAGATGGAAGGTCCTAGGTTCAAATCTGGCCTCAGACACTTCCCAGCTGTGTGACCCTGGGAAAGTCACTTAACCCCGATTGCCTAGCACTTACCACTCTTCTGCCTTGGAGCCAATACACAGTATTGATTAATAATAATAAATAAATAATAAACATTCATTAAGTATTTATTCTGTCAGGTACTATATATAGGTGTTATCAGCTGTAACTATAATTGATATTGAGAGAATACACCAGAATGGATGTTTGAACTGATAGCCCTAGAAGTGTCATCCTAAGAATCAAAGAAGAACCAATTCCAAGATACTCCTAGAACCCCAAAGTGAGAGATGGAGCTTGCTTCACCTCTAGGGAAGCAAACTCAGCAGTGTAAGTGAAAGTTAGGATAAGGACTTCCAGTTATTATATGAGCTATATGACTAATTAGCAGTGCTATGAATTCTTTTTTTTCCCAATTTCACCCAAACTGAAAGCAGGAACCCCATCTAGCTCTTTTCAGCATGATGCCTTTGATCCACTCTGTTTCTAACCAGGTATAGTTATGTTTTTAATCCTGAGAAATTAAGCATCAATATCCCAGCAAATGGTAAAACCAGTTATTAGTTAAGTTACCAGATCCTATTTAATTTATCCTACTAATGCATGCTATTAAGGTAGGATTTGGGTAAGGGAAACACAAGAGGAAAACATAAAAATAAATTCTGATTTACTATTTAGGAAAACTAAAATTCACATCTTTTCCTTTCAAGTAAAGAACAAATTCAATATGTAGCTTTTGAATCTGTTTTGTTTTCCACCCTAAATTACCAAATGATTACTTTATAAACCAGAAAGAAAAAAGAAAAAGAAATTCATCTGCTTAGTCTTTAGAATTCTAGCAACCAGGAATGTATGCACCCCCACTTAAATGGTTTAATCATCTGGGGACACAAAAGGTCAAGAATCTCAAAGTAAATGACAGAAAAAAGTTAGGAATAAAGGGAACCTTGAAATACCAGATTTCAAACCATATACTACATCAACCTTGAAAAACACAGAACCACCAAAGTAGCTAGAAAGAACAAGTCTTTAATCAGGACAAGGGAGACAATGCTCAAGATACCACACAGAGACAAGCTTTGGAACTCTGGGAACACCGTGTCCAGGAAAATGCACCTCAAAAGGGGATTCTCCAGTGAAATGAAGACCTTGGGGTCCTATATACACTCTGGAAAGTGAAGCAAAGGAAACACACACAGACTGGTTACAAAGAGGCTTAGGAAAGAGGTTGTAGCCCTAGGCTAGGGTACCAGGGAGTAGACTAAAAGAGGCTAATAAAACAAAAAGGGTATTTGAGGTTTGAGGTCTAGCAGTCCCATACAGAGTGCTTACTGGATTCTTAATAGTTCATTTTTCAGTCTAAGACAAATGTCAGTCTGGGAGTTCCCTACAGGCAAGTTCCTAAGGGACAAAGATAAATTTGGGGGTTCCACGAAACAAGATCATCAACTACAAAATACTAATCACCAAAATTATTTACTCTTCGTTAAAAATCTCTGTCCTCAGAGATAACTAAGTGGCTTAATGAATAGAGCCAGGCCTAGAGACGAGAGGTTCTGGGTTCAAATCAGACCTCAGACACTTCCTAGCTATGTGATCCTGGGTAAGTCCCTTAACTCTCATTGCCTTACTACTCTTCTGCCTTGGGACAGAAGATTCGTATTAAACCTGGTATTGATTCTAAGATAGAAGGCAAGAAAGCGGAGGACAGGTTTTGTTTTTTTTTAACCCTTGTCTTACCACCTATGACATTGTCCACCAAGTCATTTCTCCTCAATGGTCTAGATATTCATTTGTAAAATGAGAGGATTAAACAAGACAGTTTCTATAAGGTCCCTTATACACCTCTAGCCTGTGAATGTGTGTAGAAGCACATTTTGTAAACTGCACAATGGTAATAGTGTCTCGTGTAGATACAGTCTAGCTCTGTAATAATCAGAGGTCTACAAATGAAGCTACATTCCTACAGTACAGCACTGCCACCTATTGGCTCCATGACCTTTGCTTTTCTGATTTGCTAGGCAAAGAAGAATAAGCCTTCTTTTAATCATTTCAGCCCCAATCTTCCAGTTTCTTAAGATAAACAGAGAACTTAAGGACACATCTGCTCTGTGGAAGTGCCACAAATCTGTTTGTACATAAGAATTCCCTCCCAGTAACTTTGGGGACCCTGCTCAGACCAGTTTGGAAATGGAAAATATCTCTGAGCATAGAACCAGAAAACAAACAAAGGGAGAACTATTAATGAGCTAACAGATAATCACTGTGAATATCATTTACAGCTAAATGAAAACACCTTTTATTCAAAATCCTGACTTCCATTTCCTCTTTTCATGGCTGAAATATTAGTCAAGTGATTCAGGTCGGAAATAGGGCCAAAACAATGATTTTTATCGTTTTCACTATGGAGTAACAATTAAGGAAAAATTCTATGCTGGATTTGATTCACTTGGAGATGATGTGAACCCTTGCCAATGATGGAAAACCAGTTGCCTCCCACTAGACAAAAAAGTCAGCTTAGCTGAAGCAAATCCCCTGAGGGAGAGGCAAGGGGCAGCTTGTGCCAGGCAAGTCAAACCATCGCCACCAACTTGATCACCATCTCCCCACAGAATCTGAATTTATGAGTCTTAAGAATAACAATGCTTCCAGCTCAGTCTTTGCAACTATTATCCCAGGGAACAACCCACAGAGAGGTCCCATCTGGCAACTGCTACCTACAAGGACACCTCTTGGGGAAGGGTCTTGGCTGGTCCTGTTGCTACTTTCTTAGACTATTGAATGTTTTGTTATTTGAATACTGCGTTACTATGGTTTCTCAGGGACAATTCAGGCTGGGGAACTGCAAACTATCAAGGTTCCCAAAATGGTCTGAACTGGAACAAATCTGATTATTGCAATACCACCCCCAGTCTGAATCCGGCAAATTCCTTACCTGGGTTTGGATCGAAGTTATAGTAGAATGCTACTAAACTCTATCATTATCAACCAGTAAAGGAGGCACTATTGGTTCAGTGGAACAAAACTATAAGATTCCTATTCATTTGAGACATCTACTTCTGTAGGGTTCTATTTGGGCTAGAAGCTGGAAATGAGAATCTGTTCTGTTCTTGGGATCTGGACCAAACTGCTACCAATTACTTCTGAACTTGATCCTCTTCCAGTGCACATAGCCTAGGGTCCACTGACATTCCTCATTCTGGATTATCACTCCTGGGCACATGTACCTTCCTCAATCAACCCTTGATCCGTGACCTAGACATGGGTAATGAGTGACAAAGTCATTTGGCATCTATTCCTGCACTACCATATGGGATTTGGACCTCCTCTTGCCAAACTACACAGCCTCTCCCTATGGTTGGAGTGCTCCATGCAAGAGTTCTTGACTATATCCTCAGACCTCTTTCTTTCTGGCTCCCTAAGATGATGATCTGATCTGAAAAGATGACACCATTTTTCTTGGATTTTCCTAACAGGATTTGGGCTGGTGCCTTTTGTAGATTTATTTGAAGGAATTTGGGAGGACAGTACTTTGAACTGCTACTCCACCATCTTGTTCCCCAAAACTTCAAATGCTTTCCATGACATAGAATTGTTTCTATCTTCTCTTCTTGTTGGTGTATCTTTAATTATTATAAATTTGGCATAATATTTCTTGTTTTAAGTTGACTGCGTTGGGAATTTTGCTGAAAACTATTTCTCAGTCTCTCTGATCATGATCACACTTGCCCCTTGACACAAAGGAACAAAGGCAATAAAACAGCAGGCTACACTCATTAACTGAACTAACCTTCCCATTTTGAAGACTCAAAAATATTCAAAAAATAGATGCACTGGGTTACCTGTGATCAGAGTTGTAGCCCTCTAGCTCAGTTGTTCTCCATAAATTTATTTACTATACAAATTAAGAATAACAACTCTTGGTTGTTGACAATCACTTGATTAGAGAGTCACTTTTGAAAAAACCTACTGACATGAGGTTATTGTTATTGAACTCTCTCTCCTGGAAAAGTTCTTTAGACATAACTAGGATATAGATTCAATCTTCTAAATTTATTTTCAGAGGATATGCCATCTAAGATATATTGTATAATTGCACCTGCATTTGAATCCTGCTTCTATTGCACATAAGTTGTTTGGCTAGAGGTAGAACTTTTGAGCCTCCTGAGCCTCGGTATCATCTGTATAATTAAGATAATAGTAACAATGTTTATTTTATCTGGTTGTTATGTAGATTGAATGAGAAGGACCTAAAGGGCTTGGTTATCCTTAAATTGTAATACCAAATCCAGCTATTATTATTCTTGCTAGGTGGTATGATATAGAGTACTAGACCTGGACTCAGGAAGACCTGAATTCAAATCCTAATTCAGACAACTACTAACTTAACCTTTGTGTGCTTTGGTTTCCTTATCCATAAAATGGGGATAAATCACTTCATCTCTGCCTCAGTTTCCTTATCTACAAAATGAGGATAATAATAGCACCTACCTCTCAGAGGTTTTTATGAGGATCAGATCAAAAGAGATAATATTTGTAGAGCACTTAACAAGCCTTAATGTATTATAGAGATGCTTGCCTATCATCACCATTTATACTTATTTGCCAAATTTATCTTCCTAAAGCACAAATTTGATCCCATTTCCCTGTACCTATAAACATAATAAAGTAATTATTAATAATTAAAGCATATACTTATTATAACTAATAATTCTCATATAATGCCAACCATGCTAATATTAATAATTATGAATACTTAATAAGACTATGAGCTCCCTGCAGGCAAGTGAAGACTTTTGCCTTTCTTTCAATCCCTATTCTTAGCACAGGGCCTGGTACATACTTAATAAATGTTTGACAAGCACAATGAAGACACATGAGAGGAGGCCTCTTTGGCCAACTCAAATTGTATAATGAGCAGTGAGATTTTTGTTTGCTGGTTTTTGTTACTATTGAACTTGTAAATATAGGGAGTTGAACCCTGAGAAGAAGGATTTGGGACCTATGTATCTCCTTTACATTCAGCCTTATTTTTACATCTAAGACTCTTCCTATTAAACCCGATATCAGTAAAGAAAAAAAGTCTATACCAAGAGACATCCCCCTTATTTCTCCTTATGTTCCTTATTGGGTTTCATGTGAGAACTCTGGACAAACTCATATCAGCTTTACAGGTGAGAACACAACACGTGGCAGGATAGATCTAAGAAACAGCCCACAGAATCCAGCTTACTGATTCAAAATCATTCTGTGAATGATCTAGATTCTTTTATCCTTCCTTCCTATATTAGTCATTGAAGACCAAAGAAACAACCTTAAAGAATTACTAGTCACATCTCTGATTGCCCTTCAGACATCTTAAGCTCAGTGTCAAAAAGTGAACTTCTCTTTTTCTTTAAACCCTATCTCCCCCTCATTTCCATATTCCTGAAGGAACACCATCTTGCTAGTCTCTCAGGTTTACAAGCTAAATATCATCCTTGAGTCCTCACTATCTCTCACCATTCTTCCCCACACCCCCCATATCCAATCTGTGGCCAAAGTCTCTCAATTTCATCTTTGTAACATCTCTTGAGTATACCCCTTTCTCTTCTCTAACACTGTCATCCCTCTGGCACAGGCTCAACTCACCTCTCACCTGGACCACTGCAATAGCCTACTGGTGGGTCTGGAAGTCTCAGGAATCTCTCCACTTCCTATCTATCTTCCATTCAGTCACCAAAGTGATTTTTCTAATGCACAGACCCAAACATGCCAGCCCCTTACTCAATCTCAAGAAACTCAACAGGATCTCTATTGCCTTAAGCCCTTTATAGTCTCACCTCCTCATACCTCTTCAGTCTTCTTACTTCTTACCACATACTCTGATCCAGTGACAATGGCCTCCTTACTTTTCCACCAACAAGACACTCAGCTTTGGGCATTTTCTCTGGCTGTCTGCCATGTTTGAAATACTCTCCCTTCTCATCTCTACCTATGGAGTTTCCTGACTTAAATTCTATGTAAAATCTTATCTTCTGCCAGAAGCTTCTCTTAATCTCTCTTAATTCTAATGTCTTCCCTCTCTTAATAATTTCCTATTTATCCTGTATAGCTTGGTTGTATATATTTGCTCTCTTTTATATTCCACAATAGATTGTGAACTCATTGACAAAAGGGACTGTCTTTTACATCTTTTTGTATCCTCGACATTTAGCATAGTGCTAAATAGCATAAATGCTTCATAAGTCTTTATTGTCTCAATAAATAAGTAATCAATATTTTGGTTAACTAATAGCATAAATAATATCATAATATTTACTATTTAGTATGGCATTTACTTACTTGAACTTTATACAACCATACTATTTATTCATTGTTTGCATATACACTAACGATCAAGGGGAAGAGA